>NW_026530356.1:130226-247475 GCF_026979565.1 Vidua chalybeata | reverse complement strand
GCCTCTCTAGTCGCCTACATCGTAGCGAAAAGCTTTTCCGCTCCAGGTCTCAAGGAGAAAGTGTACCAGCACTGCTCACTTAGCCCGACCTTGCCAGGAAATAGATTTGCTGCACATTCCAAGGACACTGCACTTTCCTGGGCAAGCTGCTGCAACCTGCTGGCAGATGGCCGTGCTCTCTGCCCACTCCTGCCCAGCTCTGGGTAGTAGCGGGCACGTTGCAGCCTGGCGAAGGCAAGAAGCCTCGAGAGCTGTCACAGAGCAAAGGGCAGCTGAGATGCTGAAAGCAGCAAAGCTGAACAGCCTGCCTCAGCTTCAGCAGTGTGTAATTGACTGAAGGCGAAAAACAAAGCAGCAGAGCAGCGGGCTTCTGTGCGCACGCTAGGCAATTGCAAGAATCCAGCAGCTGCTCCTTGCCAAGCACAGTCAGCTGCCTAGGTTCTTGCTTCTTGACCAACTCACAGTTGCCCTTCTTTCAGCAGCTGCCACCGTGTTCTCTGCATCTCGGAGCCTCTGGGAGCAACAAGAATTTCCAAGGTGGGATGCATGACGACTATGTCAAAAGCCAGGAAAGTTGTCCTGGAACACCTTCCATTGGCATGCCAAGAGTGAATTCAAGAGGCAGAGAGCAGCAGCCACCGTCCTGCAGCAGTCTGCGAGCTTCGCACACAAGCCGGCTTCTTGCGGCTTCGTTCTTCGCCTCTTGCAAGCTACCGCGATCTCCGGCTGCCGGAGGACAGAAGCGGCTACTTCGCGCACAGATCACTGGAGCGGCAGCGGTGCGCTCCGAAGCGCCGCTTCTGCCGAGAGACGCCGGCAAGCGGCACTTGCTTTCGGCCAGCTCCGGAGCTGCGTATTCTGCCTCTCTAGTCGCCTACATCTTAGCCGAAAGCTTTTCCGCTCCATTTCTCAAGGAGAAAGTGTACCAGCACTGCTCACTTAGCCCGACCTTGCCAGGAAATAATATTTGCTGCACATTCCAAGGACACTGCACTTTCCTGGGCAAGCTGCTGCAACCTGCTGGCAGATGGCCGTGCTCTCTGCCCACTCCTGCCCAGCTCTGGGTAGTAGCGGGCACGTTGCAGCCTGGCGAAGGCAAGAAGCCTCGAGAGCTGTCACAGAGCAAGGGCAGCTGAGATGCTGAAAAGCAGCAAAGCTGAACAGCCTGCCTCAGCTTCAGCAGTGTGTAATTGACTGAAGGCGAAAAAGCAAGCAGCAGAGCAGCGGGCTTCTGTGCGCACTCTAGGCAATTGCAAGAATCCAGCAGCTGCTCCTTGCCAAGCACAGTCAGCTGCCTAGGTTCTTGCTTCTTGACCAACTCACAATTGCCCTTCTTTTCAGCAGCTGCCACCGTGTTCTCTGCATCTCGGAGCCTCTGGGGAGCAACAAGAATTTCCAAGGTGGGATGCATGACGACTATGTCAAAACCCAGGAAGTTGTCCTGGAACACCTTCCATTGGCATGCAAGAGTGAATTCAAGAGGCAGGAGAGCAGCAGCCACCGTCCTGCAGCAGTCTGCGAGCTTCGCACACAAAGCCGGCTTCTTCGCGGCTTCGTTCTTCGCCTCTTGCAAGCTACCGCGATATCCGTCTGCCGGAGGACCAGAAGCGGCTACTTCGCGCACAGATCACTGGAGCGGCAGCGGTGCGCTCCGAAGCGCCGCTTCTGCCGAGAGACGCCGGCAAGCGGCACTTGCTTTCGGCCAGCTCCGGAGCTGCGTATTCTGCCTCTCTAGTCGCCTACATCTTAGCCAAAGCTTTTCCGCTCCAGTTCTCAAGGAGAAAGTGTACCAGCACTGCTCACTTAGACCGACCTTGCCAGGAAATAAGATTTGCTGCACATTCCAAGGACACTGCACTTTCCTGGCAAGCTGCTGCAACCTGCTGGCAGATGGCCGTGCTCTCTGCCCACTCCTGCCCAGCTCTGGGTAGTAGCGGGCACGTTGCAGCCTGGCGAAGGCAAGAAGCCTCGAGAGCTGTCACAGAGCAGAGGGCAGCTGAGATGCTGAAAAGCAGCAAAGCTGAACAGCCTGCCTCAGCTTCAGCAGTGTGTAATTGACTGAAGGCGAAAAACCAAGCAGCAGAGCAGCGGCATTCTGTGCGCACTGAAGGCAATTGCAAGAATCCAGCAGCTGCTCCTTGCCAAGCACAGTCAGCTGCCTAGGTTCTTGCTTCTTGACCAACTCACAATTGCCCTTCTTTTCAGCAGCTGCCACCGTGTTCTCTGCATCTCGGAGCCTCTGGGGAGGCAACAAGAATTTCCAAGGTGGGATGCATGACGACTATGTCAAAACCAGGAAAGTTGTCCTGGAACACCTTCCATTGGCATGCCAAGAGTGAATTCAAGAGGCAGGAGAGCAGCAGCCACCGTCCTGCAGCAGTCTGCGAGCTTCGCACACAAGCCGGCTTCTTCGCGGCTTCGTTCTTCGCCTCTTGCAAGCTACCGCGATCTCCGCTGCCGGAGGACAAGAAGCGGCTACTTCGCGCACAGATCACTGGAGCGGCAGCGGTGCGCTCCGAAGCGCCGCTTCTGCCGAGAGACGCCGGCAAGCGGCACTTGCTTTCGGCCAGCTCCGGAGCTGCGTATTCTGCCTCTCTAGTCGCCTACATCTTAGCCAAAAGCTTTTCCGCTCCAGGTCTCAAGGAGAAAGTGTACCAGCACTGCTCACTTAGCCCGACCTTGCCAGGAAATAAGATTTGCTGCACATTCAAGGACACTGCACTTTCCTGGGCAAGCTGCTGCAACCTGCTGGCAGATGGCCGTGCTCTCTGCCCACTCCTGCCCAGCTCTGGTAGTAGCGGGCACGTTGCAGCCTGGCGAAGGCAAGAAGCCTCGAGAGCTGTCACAGAGCCGAAGGGCAGCTGAGATGCTGAAAAGCAGCAAAGCTGAACAGCCTGCCTCAGCTTCAGCAGTGTGTAATTGACTGAAGGCGAAAAAACCAAGCAGCAGAGCAGCGGGCTTCTGTGCGCACTGAGGCAATTGCAAGAATCCAGCAGCTGCTCCTTGCCAAGCACAGTCAGCTGCCTAGGTTCTTGCTTCTTGACCAACTCACAGTTGCCCTTCTTTTCAGCAGCTGCCACCGTGTTCTCTGCATCTCGGAGCCTCTGGGGAGCAACAAGAATTTCCAAGGTGGGATGCATGACGACTATGTCAAACCCAGGAAAGTTGTCCTGGAACACCTTCCATTGGCATGCCAGAGTGAATTCAAGAGGCAGGAGAGCAGCAGCCACCGTCCTGCAGCTCTGCGAGCTTCGCACACAAGCCGGCTTCTTCGCGGCTTCGTTCTTCGCCTCTTGCAAGCTACCGCGATCTCCGGCTGCCGGAGGACAAGAAGCGGCTACTTCGCGCACAGATCACTGGAGCGGCAGCGGTGCGCTCCGAAGCGCCGCTTCTGCCGAAGACGCCGGCAAGCGGCACTTGCTTTCGGCCAGCTCCGAAGCTGCGTATTCTGCCTCTCTAGTCGCCTACATCGTAGCGAAAAGCTTTTCCGCTCCAGTTCTCAAGGAGAAAGTGTACCAGCACTGCTCACTTAGCCCGACCTTGCCAGGAATAAGATTTGCTGCACATTCCAAGGACACTGCACTTTCCTGGCAAGCTGCTGCAACCTGCTGGCAGATGGCCGTGCTCTCTGCCCACTCCTGCCCAGCTCTGGTAGTAGCGGGCACGTTGCAGCCTGGCGAAGGCAAGAAGCCTCGAGAGCTGTCACAGAGCAGAAGGGCACTGAGATGCTGAAAAGCAGCAAAGCTGAACAGCCTGCCTCAGCTTCAGCAGTGTGTAATTGACTGAAGGCGAAAAACCAAGCAGCAGAGCAGCGGCCTTCTGTGCGCACTCTAGGCAATTGCAAGAATCCAGCAGCTGCTCCTTGCCAAGCACAGTCAGCTGCCTAGGTTCTTGCTTCTTGACCAACTCACAATTGCCCTTCTTTTCAGCAGCTGCCACCGTGTTCTCTGCATCTCGGAGCCTCTGGGGAGCAACAAGAATTTCCAAGGTGGGATGCATGACGACTATGTCAAAACCCAGGAAGTTGTCCTGGAACACCTCCATTGGCATGCCAAGAGTGAATTCAAGAGGCAGGAGAGCAGCAGCCACCGTCCTGCAGCAGTCTGCGAGCTTCGCACACAAGCCGGCTTCTTCGCGGCTTCGTTTCTTCGCCTCTTGCAAGCTACCGCGATCTCCGGCTGCCGGAGGACAAGAGCGGCTACTTCGCGCACAGATCACTGGAGCGGCAGCGGTGCGCTCCGAAGCGCCGCTTCTGCCGAGAGACGCCGGCAAGCGGCACTTGCTTTCGGCCAGCTCCGGAGCTGCGTATTCTGCCTCTCTAGTCGCCTACATCTTAGCGAAAAGCTTTTCCGCTCCAGGTCTCAAGGAGAAAGTGTACCAGCACTGCTCACTTAGCCTGACCTTGCTAGGAAATAAGATTTGCTGCACATTCAAGGACACTGCACTTTCCTGGGCAAGCTGCTGCAACCTGCTGGCAGATGGCCGTGCTCTCTGCCCACTCCTGCCCAGCTCTGGGTAGTAGCGGGCACGTTGCAGCCTGGCGAAGGCAAGAAGCCTCGAGAGCTGTCACAGAGCAGAAGGGCAGCTGAGATGCTGAAAAGCAGCAAGCTGAACAGCCTGCCTCAGCTTCAGCAGTGTGTAATTGACTGAAGGCGAAAAACCAAGCAGCAGAGCAGCGGGCTTCTGTGCGCACTGAAGGCAATTGCAAGAATCCAGCAGCTGCTCCTTGCCAAGCACAGTCAGCTGCCTAGGTTCTTGCTTCTTGACCAACTCACAATTGCCCTTCTTTTCAGCAGCTGCCACCGTGTTCTCTGCATCTCGGAGCCTCTGGGGAGCAACAAGAATTTCCAAGGTGGATGCATGACGACTATGTCAAAACCCAGGAAGTTGTCCTGGAACACCTTCCATTGGCATGCCAAGAGTGAATTCAAGAGGCAGGATAGCAGCAGCCACCGTCCTGCAGCAGTCTGCGAGCTTCGCACACAAGCCGGCTTCTTCGCGGCTTCGTTCTTCGCCTCTTGCAAGCTACCGCGATCTCCGGCTGCCGGAGGCCAAGAAGCGGCTACTTCGCGCACAGATCACTGGAGCGGCAGCGGTGCGCTCCGAAGCGCCGCTTCTGCCGAGAGACGCCGGCAAGCGGCACTTGCTTTCGGCCAGCTCCGGAGCTGCGTATTCTGCCTCTCTAGTCGCCTACATCTTAGCCAAAAGCTTTTCCGCTCCAGTTCTCAAGGAGAAAGTGTACCAGCACTGCTCACTTAGCCGACCTTGCCAGGAAATAAGATTTGCTGCACATTCCAAGGACACTGCACTTTCCTGGCAAGCTGCTGCAACCTGCTGGCAGATGGCCGTGCTCTCTGCCCACTCCTGCCCAGCTCTGGGTATTAGCGGGCACGTTGCAGCCTGGCGAAGGCAAGAAGCCTCGAGAGCTGTCACAGAGCAGAAGGGCAGCTGAGATGCTGAAAAGCAGCAAAGCTGAACAGCCTGCCTCAGCTTCAGCAGTGTGTAATTGACTGAAGGCGAAAAACCAAGCAGCAGAGCAGCGGCGTTCTGTGCGCACTCTAGGCAATTGCAAGAATCCAGCAGCTGCTCCTTGCCAAGCACAGTCAGCTGCCTAGGTTCTTGCTTCTTGACCAACTCACAATTGCCCTTCTTTTCAGCAGCTGCCACCGTGTTCTCTGCATCTCGGAGCCTCTGGGGAGCAACAAGAATTTCCAAGGTGGGATGCATGACGACTATGTCAAAACCCAGGAAAGTTGTCCTGAACACCTTCCATTGGCATGCCAAGAGTAAATTCAAGAGGCAGGAGAGCAGCAGCCACCGTCCTGCAGCAGTCTGCGAGCTTCGCACACAAGCCGGCTTCTTCGCGGCTTCGTTCTTCGCCTCTTGCAAGCTACCCGATCTCCGGCTGCCGGAGGCCAAGAAGCGGCTACTTCGCGCACAGATCACTGGAGCGGCAGCGGTGCGCTCGGAAGAGCCGCTTCTGCCGAGAGACGCCGGCAAGCGGCACTTGCTTTCGGCCAGCTCCGAGCTGCGTATTCTGCCTCTCTAGTCGCCTACATCTTAGCCAAAAGCTTTTCCGCTCCAGGTCTCAAGGAGAAAGTGTACCAGCACTGCTCACTTAGCCCGACCTTGCCAGGAAATAAGATTTGCTGCACATTCCAAGGACACTGCACTTTCCTGGGCAAGCTGCTGCAACCTGCTGGCAGATGGCCGTGCTCTCTGCCCACTCCTGCCCAGCTCTGGGTAGTAGCGGGCACGTTGCAGCCTGGCGAAGGCAAGAAGCCTCGAGAGCTGTCACAGAGCAGAAGGGCAGCTGAGATGCTGAAAAGCAGCAAAGCTGAACAGCCTGCCTCAGCTTCAGCAGTGTGTAATTGACTGAAGGCGAAAAAACCAAGCAGCAGAGCAGCGGGCTTCTGTGCGCACTCTAGGCAATTGCAAGAATCCAGCAGCTGCTCCTTGCCAAGCACAGTCAGCTGCCTAGGTTCTTGCTTCTTGACCAACTCACAATTGCCCTTCTTTTCAGCAGCTGCACCGTGTTCTCTGCATCTCGGAGCCTCTGGGAGCAACAAGAATTTCCAAGGTGGGATGCATGACGACTATGTCAAAACCCAGGAAAGTTGTCCTGGAACACCTTCCATTGGCATGCCAAGAGTGAATTCAAGAGGCAGGAGAGCAGCAGCCACCGTCCTGCAGCAGTCTGCGAGCTTCGCACACAAGCCGGCTTCTTCGCGGCTTCGTTCTTCGCCTCTTGCAAGCTACCGCGATCTCCGGCTGCCGGAGGCCAAGAAGCGGCTACTTCGCGCACAGATCACTGGAGCGGCAGCGGTGCGCTCCGAAGCGCCGCTTCTGCCGAGAGACGCCGGCAAGCGGCACTTGCTTTCGGCCAGCTCCGGAGCTGCGTATTCTGCCTCTCTAGTCGCCTACATCTTAGCCAAAAGCTTTTCCGCTCCAGGTCTCAAGGAGAAAGTGTACCAGCACTGCTCACTTAGCCCGACCTTGCCAGGAAATAAGATTTGCTGCACATTCCAAGGACACTGCACTTTCCTGGGCAAGCTGCTGCAACCTGCTGGCAGATGCCGTGCTCTCTGCCCACTCCTGCCCAGCTCTGGGTAGTAGCGGGCACGTTGCAGCCTGGCGAAGGCAAGAAGCCTCGAGAGCTGTCACAGAGCAGAAGGGCAGCTGAGATGCTGAAAAGCAGCAAAGCTGAACAGCCTGCCTCAGCTTCAGCAGTGTGTAATTGACTGAAGGCGAAAAAACCAAGCAGCAGAGCAGCGGGCTTCTGTGCGCACTCTAGGCAATTGCAAGAATCCAGCAGCTGCTCCTTGCCAAGCACAGTCAGCTGCCTAGGTTCTTGCTTCTTGACCAACTCACAATTGCCCTTCTTTTCAGCAGCTGCCACCGTGTTCTCTGCATCTCGGAGCCTCTGGGGAGCAACAAGAATTTCCAAGGTGGGATGCATGACGACTATGTCAAAACCCAGGAAAGTTGTCCTGGAACACCTTCCATTGGCATGCCAAGAGTGAATTCAAGAGGCAGGAGAGCAGCAGCCACCGTCCTGCAGCAGTCTGCGAACTTCGCACACAAGCCGGCTTCTTGGCGGCTTCGTTCTTCGCCTCTTGCAAGCTACCGCGATCTCCGGCTGCCGGAGGACAAGAAGCGGCTACTTCGCGCACAGATCACTGGAGCGGCAGCGGTGCGCTCCGAAGCGCCGCTTCTGCCGAGAGACGCCGGCAAGCGGCACTTGCTTTCGGCCAGCTCGGGAGCTGCGTATTCTGCCTCTCTAGTCGCCTACATCTTAGCAAAAGTTTTTCCGCTCCAGTTCTCAAGGTGAAAGTGTACCAGCACTGCTCACTTAGCCCGACCTTGCCAGGAAATAAGATTTGCTGCACATTCCAAGGACACTGCACTTTCCTGGGCAAGCTGCAACCTGCTGGCAGATGGCCGTGCTCTCTGCCCACTCCTGCCCAGCTCTGGGTAGTAGCGGGCACGTTGCAGCCTGGCGAAGGCAAGAAGCCTCGAGAGCTGTCACAGAGCAGAAGGGCAGCTGAGATGCTGAAAAGCAGCAAAGCTGAACAGCCTGCCTCAGCTTCAGCAGTGTGTAATTGACTGAAGGCGAAAAAACAAGCAGCAGAGCAGCGGGCTTCTGTGCGCACTGAAGGCAATTGCAAGAATCCAGCAGCTGCTCCTTGCCAAGCACAGTCAGCTGCCTAGGTTCTTGCTTCTTGACCAACTCACAATTGCCCTTCTTTTCAGCAGCTGCCACCGTGTTCTCTGCATCTCGGAGCCTCTGGGGAGCAACAAGAATTTCCAAGGTGGGATGCATGACGACTATGTCAAAACCCAGGAAAGTTGTCCTGGAACACCTTCCATTGGCATGCCAAGAGTGAATTCAAGAGGCAGGAGAGCAGCAGCCACCGTCCTGCAGCAGTCTGCGAGCTTCGCACACAAGCCGGCTTCTTCGCGGCTTCGTTCTTCGCCTCTTGCAAGCTACCGCGATCTCCGGCTGCCGGAGGCCAAGAAGCGGCTACTTCGCGCACAGATCACTGGAGCGGCAGCGGTGCGCTCCGAAGCGCCGCTTCTGCCGAGAGACGCCGGCAAGCGGCACTTGCTTTCGGCCAGCTCCGGAGCTGCGTATTCTGCCTCTCTAGTCGCCTACATCTTAGCCAAAAGCTTTTCCGCTCCAGGTCTCAAGGAGAAAGTGTACCAGCACTGCTCACTTAGCCCGACCTTGCCAGGAAATAAGATTTGCTGCACATTCCAAGGACACTGCACTTTCCTGGGCAAGCTGCTGCAACCTGCTGGCAGATGGCCGTGCTCTCTGCCCACTCCTGCCCAGCTCTGGGTAGTAGCGGGCACGTTGCAGCCTGGCGAAGGCAAGAAGCCTCGAGAGCTGTCACAGAGCAGAAGGGCAGCTGAGATGCTGAAAAGCAGCAAAGCTGAACAGCCTGCCTCAGCTTCAGCAGTGTGTAATTGACTGAAGGCGAAAAACCAAGCAGCAGAGCAGCGGGCTTCTGTGCGCACTCTAGGCAATTGCAAGAATCCAGCAGCTGCTCCTTGCCAAGCACAGTCAGCTGCCTAGGTTCTTGCTTCTTGACCAACTCACAATTGCCCTTCTTTTCAGCAGCTGCCACCGTGTTCTCTGCATCTCGGAGCCTCTGGGGAGCAACAAGAATTTCCAAGGTGGGATGCATGACGACTATGTCAAAACCCAGGAAAGTTGTCCTGGAACACCTTCCATTGGCATGCCAAGAGTGAATTCAAGAGGCAGGAGAGCAGCAGCCACCGTCCTGCAGCAGTCTGCGAGCTTCGCACACAAGCCGGCTTCTTCGCGGCTTCGTTCTTCGCCTCTTGCAAGCTACCGCGATCTCCGGCTGCCGGAGGCCAAGAAGCGGCTACTTCGCGCACAGATCACTGGAGCGGCAGCGGTGCGCTCCGAAGCGCCGCTTCTGCCGAGAGACGCCGGCAAGCGGCACTTGCTTTCGGCCAGCTCCGGAGCTGCGTATTCTGCCTCTCTAGTCGCCTACATCTTAGCCAAAAGCTTTTCCGCTCCAGTTCTCAAGGAGAAAGTGTACCAGCACTGCTCACTTAGCCCGACCTTGCCAGGAAATAAGATTTGCTGCACATTCCAAGGACACTGCACTTTCCTGGGCAAGCTGCTGCAACCTGCTGGCAGATGGCCGTGCTCTCTGCCCACTCCTGCCCAGCTCTGGGTAGTAGCGGGCACGTTGCAGCCTGGCGAAGGCAAGAAGCCTCGAGAGCTGTCACAGAGCAGAAGGGCAGCTGAGATGCTGAAAAGCAGCAAAGCTGAACAGCCTGCCTCAGCTTCAGCAGTGTGTAATTGACTGAAGGCGAAAAACCAAGCAGCAGAGCAGCGGGCTTCTGTGCGCACTGAAGGCAATTGCAAGAATCCAGCAGCTGCTCCTTGCCAAGCACAGTCAGCTGCCTAGGTTCTTGCTTCTTGACCAACTCACAATTGCCCTTCTTTTCAGCAGCTGCCACCGTGTTCTCTGCATCTCGGAGCCTCTGGGGAGCAACAAGAATTTCCAAGGTGGGATGCATGACGACTATGTCAAAACCCAGGAAAGTTGTCCTGGAACACCTTCCATTGGCATGCCAAGAGTGAATTCAAGAGGCAGGAGAGCAGCAGCCACCGTCCTGCAGCAGTCTGCGAGCTTCGCACACAAGCCGGCTTCTTCGCGGCTTCGTTCTTCGCCTCTTGCAAGCTACCGCGATCTCCGGCTGCCGGAGGCCAAGAAGCGGCTACTTCGCGCACAGATCACTGGAGCGGCAGCGGTGCGCTCCGAAGCGCCGCTTCTGCCGAGAGACGCCGGCAAGCGGCACTTGCTTTCGGCCAGCTCCGGAGCTGCGTATTCTGCCTCTCTAGTCGCCTACATCTTAGCCAAAAGCTTTTCCGCTCCAGGTCTCAAGGAGAAAGTGTACCAGCACTGCTCACTTAGCCCGACCTTGCCAGGAAATAAGATTTGCTGCACATTCCAAGGACACTGCACTTTCCTGGGCAAGCTGCTGCAACCTGCTGGCAGATGGCCGTGCTCTCTGCCCACTCCTGCCCAGCTCTGGGTAGTAGCGGGCACGTTGCAGCCTGGCGAAGGCAAGAAGCCTCGAGAGCTGTCACAGAGCAGAAGGGCAGCTGAGATGCTGAAAAGCAGCAAAGCTGAACAGCCTGCCTCAGCTTCAGCAGTGTGTAATTGACTGAAGGCGAAAAACCAAGCAGCAGAGCAGCGGGCTTCTGTGCGCACTCTAGGCAATTGCAAGAATCCAGCAGCTGCTCCTTGCCAAGCACAGTCAGCTGCCTAGGTTCTTGCTTCTTGACCAACTCACAATTGCCCTTCTTTTCAGCAGCTGCCACCGTGTTCTCTGCATCTCGGAGCCTCTGGGGAGCAACAAGAATTTCCAAGGTGGGATGCATGACGACTATGTCAAAACCCAGGAAAGTTGTCCTGGAACACCTTCCATTGGCATGCCAAGAGTGAATTCAAGAGGCAGGAGAGCAGCAGCCACCGTCCTGCAGCAGTCTGCGAGCTTCGCACACAAGCCGGCTTCTTCGCGGCTTCGTTCTTCGCCTCTTGCAAGCTACCGCGATCTCCGGCTGCCGGAGGCCAAGAAGCGGCTACTTCGCGCACAGATCACTGGAGCGGCAGCGGTGCGCTCCGAAGCGCCGCTTCTGCCGAGAGACGCCGGCAAGCGGCACTTGCTTTCGG
Organism: Vidua chalybeata; assembly: GCF_026979565.1. Taxonomy (NCBI): domain Eukaryota; kingdom Metazoa; phylum Chordata; class Aves; order Passeriformes; family Viduidae; genus Vidua; species Vidua chalybeata. The sequence continues at coordinate 236,256 of NW_026530356.1, read as the reverse complement.
CCAGCTCCGGAGCTGCGTATTCTGCCTCTCTAGTCGCCTACATCTTAGCCAAAAGCTTTTCCGCTCCAGGTCTCAAGGAGAAAGTGTACCAGCACTGCTCACTTAGCCCGACCTTGCCAGGAAATAAGATTTGCTGCACATTCCAAGGACACTGCACTTTCCTGGGCAAGCTGCTGCAACCTGCTGGCAGATGGCCGTGCTCTCTGCCCACTCCTGCCCAGCTCTGGGTAGTAGCGGGCACGTTGCAGCCTGGCGAAGGCAAGAAGCCTCGAGAGCTGTCACAGAGCAGAAGGGCAGCTGAGATGCTGAAAAGCAGCAAAGCTGAACAGCCTGCCTCAGCTTCAGCAGTGTGTAATTGACTGAAGGCGAAAAACCAAGCAGCAGAGCAGCGGGCTTCTGTGCGCACTGAAGGCAATTGCAAGAATCCAGCAGCTGCTCCTTGCCAAGCACAGTCAGCTGCCTAGGTTCTTGCTTCTTGACCAACTCACAATTGCCCTTCTTTTCAGCAGCTGCCACCGTGTTCTCTGCATCTCGGAGCCTCTGGGGAGCAACAAGAATTTCCAAGGTGGGATGCATGACGACTATGTCAAAACCCAGGAAAGTTGTCCTGGAACACCTTCCATTGGCATGCCAAGAGTGAATTCAAGAGGCAGGAGAGCAGCAGCCACCGTCCTGCAGCAGTCTGCGAGCTTCGCACACAAGCCGGCTTCTTCGCGGCTTCGTTCTTCGCCTCTTGCAAGCTACCGCGATCTCCGGCTGCCGGAGGACAAGAAGCGGCTACTTCGCGCACAGATCACTGGAGCGGCAGCGGTGCGCTCCGAAGCGCCGCTTCTGCCGAGAGACGCCGGCAAGCGGCACTTGCTTTCGGCCAGCTCCGGAGCTGCGTATTCTGCCTCTCTAGTCGCCTACATCGTAGCGAAAAGCTTTTCCGCTCCAGTTCTCAAGGAGAAAGTGTACCAGCACTGCTCACTTAGCCCGACCTTGCCAGGAAATAAGATTTGCTGCACATTCCAAGGACACTGCACTTTCCTGGGCAAGCTGCTGCAACCTGCTGGCAGATGGCCGTGCTCTCTGCCCACTCCTGCCCAGCTCTGGGTAGTAGCGGGCACGTTGCAGCCTGGCGAAGGCAAGAAGCCTCGAGAGCTGTCACAGAGCAGAAGGGCAGCTGAGATGCTGAAAAGCAGCAAAGCTGAACAGCCTGCCTCAGCTTCAGCAGTGTGTAATTGACTGAAGGCGAAAAACCAAGCAGCAGAGCAGCGGGCTTCTGTGCGCACTGAAGGCAATTGCAAGAATCCAGCAGCTGCTCCTTGCCAAGCACAGTCAGCTGCCTAGGTTCTTGCTTCTTGACCAACTCACAATTGCCCTTCTTTTCAGCAGCTGCCACCGTGTTCTCTGCATCTCGGAGCCTCTGGGGAGCAACAAGAATTTCCAAGGTGGGATGCATGACGACTATGTCAAAACCCAGGAAAGTTGTCCTGGAACACCTTCCATTGGCATGCCAAGAGTGAATTCAAGAGGCAGGAGAGCAGCAGCCACCGTCCTGCAGCAGTCTGCGAGCTTCGCACACAAGCCGGCTTCTTCGCGGCTTCGTTCTTCGCCTCTTGCAAGCTACCGCGATCTCCGGCTGCCGGAGGACAAGAAGCGGCTACTTCGCGCACAGATCACTGGAGCGGCAGCGGTGCGCTCCGAAGCGCCGCTTCTGCCGAGAGACGCCGGCAAGCGGCACTTGCTTTCGGCCAGCTCCGGAGCTGCGTATTCTGCCTCTCTAGTCGCCTACATCTTAGCCAAAAGCTTTTCCGCTCCAGGTCTCAAGGAGAAAGTGTACCAGCACTGCTCACTTAGCCCGACCTTGCCAGGAAATAAGATTTGCTGCACATTCCAAGGACACTGCACTTTCCTGGGCAAGCTGCTGCAACCTGCTGGCAGATGGCCGTGCTCTCTGCCCACTCCTGCCCAGCTCTGGGTAGTAGCGGGCACGTTGCAGCCTGGCGAAGGCAAGAAGCCTCGAGAGCTGTCACAGAGCAGAAGGGCAGCTGAGATGCTGAAAAGCAGCAAAGCTGAACAGCCTGCCTCAGCTTCAGCAGTGTGTAATTGACTGAAGGCGAAAAACCAAGCAGCAGAGCAGCGGGCTTCTGTGCGCACTCTAGGCAATTGCAAGAATCCAGCAGCTGCTCCTTGCCAAGCACAGTCAGCTGCCTAGGTTCTTGCTTCTTGACCAACTCACAATTGCCCTTCTTTTCAGCAGCTGCCACCGTGTTCTCTGCATCTCGGAGCCTCTGGGGAGCAACAAGAATTTCCAAGGTGGGATGCATGACGACTATGTCAAAACCCAGGAAAGTTGTCCTGGAACACCTTCCATTGGCATGCCAAGAGTGAATTCAAGAGGCAGGAGAGCAGCAGCCACCGTCCTGCAGCAGTCTGCGAGCTTCGCACACAAGCCGGCTTCTTCGCGGCTTCGTTCTTCGCCTCTTGCAAGCTACCGCGATCTCCGGCTGCCGGAGGACAAGAAGCGGCTACTTCGCGCACAGATCACTGGAGCGGCAGCGGTGCGCTCCGAAGCGCCGCTTCTGCCGAGAGACGCCGGCAAGCGGCACTTGCTTTCGGCCAGCTCCGGAGCTGCGTATTCTGCCTCTCTAGTCGCCTACATCTTAGCCAAAAGCTTTTCCGCTCCAGGTCTCAAGGAGAAAGTGTACCAGCACTGCTCACTTAGCCCGACCTTGCCAGGAAATAAGATTTGCTGCACATTCCAAGGACACTGCACTTTCCTGGGCAAGCTGCTGCAACCTGCTGGCAGATGGCCGTGCTCTCTGCCCACTCCTGCCCAGCTCTGGGTAGTAGCGGGCACGTTGCAGCCTGGCGAAGGCAAGAAGCCTCGAGAGCTGTCACAGAGCAGAAGGGCAGCTGAGATGCTGAAAAGCAGCAAAGCTGAACAGCCTGCCTCAGCTTCAGCAGTGTGTAATTGACTGAAGGCGAAAAACCAAGCAGCAGAGCAGCGGGCTTCTGTGCGCACTCTAGGCAATTGCAAGAATCCAGCAGCTGCTCCTTGCCAAGCACAGTCAGCTGCCTAGGTTCTTGCTTCTTGACCAACTCACAATTGCCCTTCTTTTCAGCAGCTGCCACCGTGTTCTCTGCATCTCGGAGCCTCTGGGGAGCAACAAGAATTTCCAAGGTGGGATGCATGACGACTATGTCAAAACCCAGGAAAGTTGTCCTGGAACACCTTCCATTGGCATGCCAAGAGTGAATTCAAGAGGCAGGAGAGCAGCAGCCACCGTCCTGCAGCAGTCTGCGAGCTTCGCACACAAGCCGGCTTCTTCGCGGCTTCGTTCTTCGCCTCTTGCAAGCTACCGCGATCTCCGGCTGCCGGAGGACAAGAAGCGGCTACTTCGCGCACAGATCACTGGAGCGGCAGCGGTGCGCTCCGAAGAGCCGCTTCTGCCGAGAGACGCCGGCAAGCGGCACTTGCTTTCGGCCAGCTCCGGAGCTGCGTATTCTGCCTCTCTAGTCGCCTACATCGTAGCGAAAAGCTTTTCCGCTCCAGTTCTCAAGGAGAAAGTGTACCAGCACTGCTCACTTAGCCCGACCTTGCCAGGAAATAAGATTTGCTGCACATTCCAAGGACACTGCACTTTCCTGGGCAAGCTGCTGCAACCTGCTGGCAGATGGCCGTGCTCTCTGCCCACTCCTGCCCAGCTCTGGGTAGTAGCGGGCACGTTGCAGCCTGGCGAAGGCAAGAAGCCTCGAGAGCTGTCACAGAGCAGAAGGGCAGCTGAGATGCTGAAAAGCAGCAAAGCTGAACAGCCTGCCTCAGCTTCAGCAGTGTGTAATTGACTGAAGGCGAAAAACCAAGCAGCAGAGCAGCGGGCTTCTGTGCGCACTGAAGGCAATTGCAAGAATCCAGCAGCTGCTCCTTGCCAAGCACAGTCAGCTGCCTAGGTTCTTGCTTCTTGACCAACTCACAATTGCCCTTCTTTTCAGCAGCTGCCACCGTGTTCTCTGCATCTCGGAGCCTCTGGGGAGCAACAAGAATTTCCAAGGTGGGATGCATGACGACTATGTCAAAACCCAGGAAAGTTGTCCTGGAACACCTTCCATTGGCATGCCAAGAGTGAATTCAAGAGGCAGGAGAGCAGCAGCCACCGTCCTGCAGCAGTCTGCGAGCTTCGCACACAAGCCGGCTTCTTCGCGGCTTCGTTCTTCGCCTCTTGCAAGCTACCGCGATCTCCGGCTGCCGGAGGACAAGAAGCGGCTACTTCGCGCACAGATCACTGGAGCGGCAGCGGTGCGCTCCGAAGCGCCGCTTCTGCCGAGAGACGCCGGCAAGCGGCACTTGCTTTCGGCCAGCTCCGGAGCTGCGTATTCTGCCTCTCTAGTCGCCTACATCTTAGCCAAAAGCTTTTCCGCTCCAGTTCTCAAGGAGAAAGTGTACCAGCACTGCTCACTTAGCCCGACCTTGCCAGGAAATAAGATTTGCTGCACATTCCAAGGACACTGCACTTTCCTGGGCAAGCTGCTGCAACCTGCTGGCAGATGGCCGTGCTCTCTGCCCACTCCTGCCCAGCTCTGGGTAGTAGCGGGCACGTTGCAGCCTGGCGAAGGCAAGAAGCCTCGAGAGCTGTCACAGAGCAGAAGGGCAGCTGAGATGCTGAAAAGCAGCAAAGCTGAACAGCCTGCCTCAGCTTCAGCAGTGTGTAATTGACTGAAGGCGAAAAACCAAGCAGCAGAGCAGCGGGCTTCTGTGCGCACTCAAGGCAATTGCAAGAATCCAGCAGCTGCTCCTTGCCAAGCACAGTCAGCTGCCTAGGTTCTTGCTTCTTGACCAACTCACAATTGCCCTTCTTTTCAGCAGCTGCCACCGTGTTCTCTGCATCTCGGAGCCTCTGGGGAGCAACAAGAATTTCCAAGGTGGGATGCATGACGACTATGTCAAAACCCAGGAAAGTTGTCCTGGAACACCTTCCATTGGCATGCCAAGAGTGAATTCAAGAGGCAGGAGAGCAGCAGCCACCGTCCTGCAGCAGTCTGCGAGCTTCGCACACAAGCCGGCTTCTTCGCGGCTTCGTTCTTCGCCTCTTGCAAGCTACCGCGATCTCCGGCTGCCGGAGGCCAAGAAGCGGCTACTTCGCGCACAGATCACTGGAGCGGCAGCGGTGCGCTCGGAAGAGCCGCTTCTGCCGAGAGACGCCGGCAAGCGGCACTTGCTTTCGGCCAGCTCCGGAGCTGCGTATTCTGCCTCTCTAGTCGCCTACATCTTAGCCAAAAGCTTTTCCGCTCCAGTTCTCAAGGAGAAAGTGTACCAGCACTGCTCACTTAGCCCGACCTTGCCAGGAAATAAGATTTGCTGCACATTCCAAGGACACTGCACTTTCCTGGGCAAGCTGCTGCAACCTGCTGGCAGATGGCCGTGCTCTCTGCCCACTCCTGCCCAGCTCTGGGTAGTAGCGGGCACGTTGCAGCCTGGCGAAGGCAAGAAGCCTCGAGAGCTGTCACAGAGCAGAAGGGCAGCTGAGATGCTGAAAAGCAGCAAAGCTGAACAGCCTGCCTCAGCTTCAGCAGTGTGTAATTGACTGAAGGCGAAAAAACCAAGCAGCAGAGCAGCGGGCTTCTGTGCGCACTCTAGGCAATTGCAAGAATCCAGCAGCTGCTCCTTGCCAAGCACAGTCAGCTGCCTAGGTTCTTGCTTCTTGACCAACTCACAATTGCCCTTCTTTTCAGCAGCTGCCACCGTGTTCTCTGCATCTCGGAGCCTCTGGGGAGCAACAAGAATTTCCAAGGTGGGATGCATGACGACTATGTCAAAACCCAGGAAAGTTGTCCTGGAACACCTTCCATTGGCATGCCAAGAGTGAATTCAAGAGGCAGGAGAGCAGCAGCCACCGTCCTGCAGCAGTCTGCGAGCTTCGCACACAAGCCGGCTTCTTCGCGGCTTCGTTCTTCGCCTCTTGCAAGCTACCGCGATCTCCGGCTGCCGGAGGACAAGAAGCGGCTACTTCGCGCACAGATCACTGGAGCGGCAGCGGTGCGCTCCGAAGCGCCGCTTCTGCCGAGAGACGCCGGCAAGCGGCACTTGCTTTCGGCCAGCTCCGGAGCTGCGTATTCTGCCTCTCTAGTCGCCTACATCTTAGCCAAAAGCTTTTCCGCTCCAGGTCTCAAGGAGAAAGTGTACCAGCACTGCTCACTTAGCCCGACCTTGCCAGGAAATAAGATTTGCTGCACATTCCAAGGACACTGCACTTTCCTGGGCAAGCTGCTGCAACCTGCTGGCAGATGGCCGTGCTCTCTGCCCACTCCTGCCCAGCTCTGGGTAGTAGCGGGCACGTTGCAGCCTGGCGAAGGCAAGAAGCCTCGAGAGCTGTCACAGAGCAGAAGGGCAGCTGAGATGCTGAAAAGCAGCAAAGCTGAACAGCCTGCCTCAGCTTCAGCAGTGTGTAATTGACTGAAGGCGAAAAACCAAGCAGCAGAGCAGCGGGCTTCTGTGCGCACTGAAGGCAATTGCAAGAATCCAGCAGCTGCTCCTTGCCAAGCACAGTCAGCTGCCTAGGTTCTTGCTTCTTGACCAACTCACAATTGCCCTTCTTTTCAGCAGCTGCCACCGTGTTCTCTGCATCTCGGAGCCTCTGGGGAGCAACAAGAATTTCCAAGGTGGGATGCATGACGACTATGTCAAAACCCAGGAAAGTTGTCCTGGAACACCTTCCATTGGCATGCCAAGAGTGAATTCAAGAGGCAGGAGAGCAGCAGCCACCGTCCTGCAGCAGTCTGCGAGCTTCGCACACAAGCCGGCTTCTTCGCGGCTTCGTTCTTCGCCTCTTGCAAGCTACCGCGATCTCCGGCTGCCGGAGGACAAGAAGCGGCTACTTCGCGCACAGATCACTGGAGCGGCAGCGGTGCGCTCCGAAGCGCCGCTTCTGCCGAGAGACGCCGGCAAGCGGCACTTGCTTTCGGCCAGCTCCGGAGCTGCGTATTCTGCCTCTCTAGTCGCCTACATCTTAGCCAAAAGCTTTTCCGCTCCAGGTCTCAAGGAGAAAGTGTACCAGCACTGCTCACTTAGCCCGACCTTGCCAGGAAATAAGATTTGCTGCACATTCCAAGGACACTGCACTTTCCTGGGCAAGCTGCTGCAACCTGCTGGCAGATGGCCGTGCTCTCTGCCCACTCCTGCCCAGCTCTGGGTAGTAGCGGGCACGTTGCAGCCTGGCGAAGGCAAGAAGCCTCGAGAGCTGTCACAGAGCAGAAGGGCAGCTGAGATGCTGAAAAGCAGCAAAGCTGAACAGCCTGCCTCAGCTTCAGCAGTGTGTAATTGACTGAAGGCGAAAAACCAAGCAGCAGAGCAGCGGGCTTCTGTGCGCACTCTAGGCAATTGCAAGAATCCAGCAGCTGCTCCTTGCCAAGCACAGTCAGCTGCCTAGGTTCTTGCTTCTTGACCAACTCACAATTGCCCTTCTTTTCAGCAGCTGCCACCGTGTTCTCTGCATCTCGGAGCCTCTGGGGAGCAACAAGAATTTCCAAGGTGGGATGCATGACGACTATGTCAAAACCCAGGAAAGTTGTCCTGGAACACCTTCCATTGGCATGCCAAGAGTGAATTCAAGAGGCAGGAGAGCAGCAGCCACCGTCCTGCAGCAGTCTGCGAGCTTCGCACACAAGCCGGCTTCTTCGCGGCTTCGTTCTTCGCCTCTTGCAAGCTACCGCGATCTCCGGCTGCCGGAGGACAAGAAGCGGCTACTTCGCGCACAGATCACTGGAGCGGCAGCGGTGCGCTCCGAAGCGCCGCTTCTGCCGAGAGACGCCGGCAAGCGGCACTTGCTTTCGGCCAGCTCCGGAGCTGCGTATTCTGCCTCTCTAGTCGCCTACATCTTAGCCAAAAGCTTTTCCGCTCCAGGTCTCAAGGAGAAAGTGTACCAGCACTGCTCACTTAGCCCGACCTTGCCAGGAAATAAGATTTGCTGCACATTCCAAGGACACTGCACTTTCCTGGGCAAGCTGCTGCAACCTGCTGGCAGATGGCCGTGCTCTCTGCCCACTCCTGCCCAGCTCTGGGTAGTAGCGGGCACGTTGCAGCCTGGCGAAGGCAAGAAGCCTCGAGAGCTGTCACAGAGCAGAAGGGCAGCTGAGATGCTGAAAAGCAGCAAAGCTGAACAGCCTGCCTCAGCTTCAGCAGTGTGTAATTGACTGAAGGCGAAAAACCAAGCAGCAGAGCAGCGGGCTTCTGTGCGCACTGAAGGCAATTGCAAGAATCCAGCAGCTGCTCCTTGCCAAGCACAGTCAGCTGCCTAGGTTCTTGCTTCTTGACCAACTCACAATTGCCCTTCTTTTCAGCAGCTGCCACCGTGTTCTCTGCATCTCGGAGCCTCTGGGGAGCAACAAGAATTTCCAAGGTGGGATGCATGACGACTATGTCAAAACCCAGGAAAGTTGTCCTGGAACACCTTCCATTGGCATGCCAAGAGTGAATTCAAGAGGCAGGAGAGCAGCAGCCACCGTCCTGCAGCAGTCTGCGAGCTTCGCACACAAGCCGGCTTCTTCGCGGCTTCGTTCTTCGCCTCTTGCAAGCTACCGCGATCTCCGGCTGCCGGAGGACAAGAAGCGGCTACTTCGCGCACAGATCACTGGAGCGGCAGCGGTGCGCTCCGAAGCGCCGCTTCTGCCGAGAGACGCCGGCAAGCGGCACTTGCTTTCGGCCAGCTCCGGAGCTGCGTATTCTGCCTCTCTAGTCGCCTACATCTTAGCCAAAAGCTTTTCCGCTCCAGGTCTCAAGGAGAAAGTGTACCAGCACTGCTCACTTAGCCCGACCTTGCCAGGAAATAAGATTTGCTGCACATTCCAAGGACACTGCACTTTCCTGGGCAAGCTGCTGCAACCTGCTGGCAGATGGCCGTGCTCTCTGCCCACTCCTGCCCAGCTCTGGGTAGTAGCGGGCACGTTGCAGCCTGGCGAAGGCAAGAAGCCTCGAGAGCTGTCACAGAGCAGAAGGGCAGCTGAGATGCTGAAAAGCAGCAAAGCTGAACAGCCTGCCTCAGCTTCAGCAGTGTGTAATTGACTGAAGGCGAAAAACCAAGCAGCAGAGCAGCGGGCTTCTGTGCGCACTGAAGGCAATTGCAAGAATCCAGCAGCTGCTCCTTGCCAAGCACAGTCAGCTGCCTAGGTTCTTGCTTCTTGACCAACTCACAGTTGCCCTTCTTTTCAGCAGCTGCCACCGTGTTCTCTGCATCTCGGAGCCTCTGGGGAGCAACAAGAATTTCCAAGGTGGGATGCATGACGACTATGTCAAAACCCAGGAAAGTTGTCCTGGAACACCTTCCATTGGCATGCCAAGAGTGAATTCAAGAGGCAGGAGAGCAGCAGCCACCGTCCTGCAGCAGTCTGCGAGCTTCGCACACAAGCCGGCTTCTTCGCGGCTTCGTTCTTCGCCTCTTGCAAGCTACCGCGATCTCCGGCTGCCGGAGGACAAGAAGCGGCTACTTCGCGCACAGATCACTGGAGCGGCAGCGGTGCGCTCCGAAGCGCCGCTTCTGCCGAGAGACGCCGGCAAGCGGCACTTGCTTTCGGCCAGCTCCGGAGCTGCGTATTCTGCCTCTCTAGTCGCCTACATCTTAGCCAAAAGCTTTTCCGCTCCAGTTCTCAAGGAGAAAGTGTACCAGCACTGCTCACTTAGCCCGACCTTGCCAGGAAATAAGATTTGCTGCACATTCCAAGGACACTGCACTTTCCTGGGCAAGCTGCTGCAACCTGCTGGCAGATGGCCGTGCTCTCTGCCCACTCCTGCCCAGCTCTGGGTAGTAGCGGGCACGTTGCAGCCTGGCGAAGGCAAGAAGCCTCGAGAGCTGTCACAGAGCAGAAGGGCAGCTGAGATGCTGAAAAGCAGCAAAGCTGAACAGCCTGCCTCAGCTTCAGCAGTGTGTAATTGACTGAAGGCGAAAAACCAAGCAGCAGAGCAGCGGGCTTCTGTGCGCACTGAAGGCAATTGCAAGAATCCAGCAGCTGCTCCTTGCCAAGCACAGTCAGCTGCCTAGGTTCTTGCTTCTTGACCAACTCACAGTTGCCCTTCTTTTCAGCAGCTGCCACCGTGTTCTCTGCATCTCGGAGCCTCTGGGGAGCAACAAGAATTTCCAAGGTGGGATGCATGACGACTATGTCAAAACCCAGGAAAGTTGTCCTGGAACACCTTCCATTGGCATGCCAAGAGTGAATTCAAGAGGCAGGAGAGCAGCAGCCACCGTCCTGCAGCAGTCTGCGAGCTTCGCACACAAGCCGGCTTCTTCGCGGCTTCGTTCTTCGCCTCTTGCAAGCTACCGCGATCTCCGGCTGCCGGAGGACAAGAAGCGGCTACTTCGCGCACAGATCACTGGAGCGGCAGCGGTGCGCTCCGAAGCGCCGCTTCTGCCGAAGACGCCGGCAAGCGGCACTTGCTTTCGGCCAGCTCCGGAGCTGCGTATTCTGCCTCTCTAGTCGCCTACATCTTAGCCAAAAGCTTTTCCGCTCCAGTTCTCAAGGAGAAAGTGTACCAGCACTGCTCACTTAGCCCGACCTTGCCAGGAAATAAGATTTGCTGCACATTCCAAGGACACTGCACTTTCCTGGGCAAGCTGCTGCAACCTGCTGGCAGATGGCCGTGCTCTCTGCCCACTCCTGCCCAGCTCTGGGTAGTAGCGGGCACGTTGCAGCCTGGCGAAGGCAAGAAGCCTCGAGAGCTGTCACAGAGCAGAAGGGCAGCTGAGATGCTGAAAAGCAGCAAAGCTGAACAGCCTGCCTCAGCTTCAGCAGTGTGTAATTGACTGAAGGCGAAAAACCAAGCAGCAGAGCAGCGGGCTTCTGTGCGCACTGAAGGCAATTGCAAGAATCCAGCAGCTGCTCCTTGCCAAGCACAGTCAGCTGCCTAGGTTCTTGCTTCTTGACCAACTCACAGTTGCCCTTCTTTTCAGCAGCTGCCACCGTGTTCTCTGCATCTCGGAGCCTCTGGGGAGCAACAAGAATTTCCAAGGTGGGATGCATGACGACTATGTCAAAACCCAGGAAAGTTGTCCTGGAACACCTTCCATTGGCATGCCAAGAGTGAATTCAAGAGGCAGGAGAGCAGCAGCCACCGTCCTGCAGCAGTCTGCGAGCTTCGCACACAAGCCGGCTTCTTCGCGGCTTCGTTCTTCGCCTCTTGCAAGCTACCGCGATCTCCGGCTGCCGGAGGACAAGAAGCGGCTACTTCGCGCACAGATCACTGGAGCGGCAGCGGTGCGCTCCGAAGCGCCGCTTCTGCCGAAAGACGCCGGCAAGCGGCACTTGCTTTCGGCCAGCTCCGGAGCTGCGTATTCTGCCTCTCTAGTCGCCTACATCTTAGCCAAAAGCTTTTCCGCTCCAGTTCTCAAGGAGAAAGTGTACCAGCACTGCTCACTTAGCCCGACCTTGCCAGGAAATAAGATTTGCTGCACATTCCAAGGACACTGCACTTTCCTGGGCAAGCTGCTGCAACCTGCTGGCAGATGGCCGTGCTCTCTGCCCACTCCTGCCCAGCTCTGGGTAGTAGCGGGCACGTTGCAGCCTGGCGAAGGCAAGAAGCCTCGAGAGCTGTCACAGAGCAGAAGGGCAGCTGAGATGCTGAAAAGCAGCAAAGCTGAACAGCCTGCCTCAGCTTCAGCAGTGTGTAATTGACTGAAGGCGAAAAACCAAGCAGCAGAGCAGCGGGCTTCTGTGCGCACTGAAGGCAATTGCAAGAATCCAGCAGCTGCTCCTTGCCAAGCACAGTCAGCTGCCTAGGTTCTTGCTTCTTGACCAACTCACAGTTGCCCTTCTTTTCAGCAGCTGCCACCGTGTTCTCTGCATCTCGGAGCCTCTGGGGAGCAACAAGAATTTCCAAGGTGGGATGCATGACGACTATGTCAAAACCCAGGAAAGTTGTCCTGGAACACCTTCCATTGGCATGCCAAGAGTGAATTCAAGAGGCAGGAGAGCAGCAGCCACCGTCCTGCAGCAGTCTGCGAGCTTCGCACACAAGCCGGCTTCTTCGCGGCTTCGTTCTTCGCCTCTTGCAAGCTACCGCGATCTCCGGCTGCCGGAGGACAAGAAGCGGCTACTTCGCGCACAGATCACTGGAGCGGCAGCGGTGCGCTCCGAAGCGCCGCTTCTGCCGAGAGACGCCGGCAAGCGGCACTTGCTTTCGGCCAGCTCCGGAGCTGCGTATTCTGCCTCTCTAGTCGCCTACATCTTAGCCAAAAGCTTTTCCGCTCCAGTTCTCAAGGAGAAAGTGTACCAGCACTGCTCACTTAGCCCGACCTTGCCAGGAAATAAGATTTGCTGCACATTCCAAGGACACTGCACTTTCCTGGGCAAGCTGCTGCAACCTGCTGGCAGATGGCCGTGCTCTCTGCCCACTCCTGCCCAGCTCTGGGTAGTAGCGGGCACGTTGCAGCCTGGCGAAGGCAAGAAGCCTCGAGAGCTGTCACAGAGCAGAAGGGCAGCTGAGATGCTGAAAAGCAGCAAAGCTGAACAGCCTGCCTCAGCTTCAGCAGTGTGTAATTGACTGAAGGCGAAAAACCAAGCAGCAGAGCAGCGGGCTTCTGTGCGCACTGAAGGCAATTGCAAGAATCCAGCAGCTGCTCCTTGCCAAGCACAGTCAGCTGCCTAGGTTCTTGCTTCTTGACCAACTCACAGTTGCCCTTCTTTTCAGCAGCTGCCACCGTGTTCTCTGCATCTCGGAGCCTCTGGGGAGCAACAAGAATTTCCAAGGTGGGATGCATGACGACTATGTCAAAACCCAGGAAAGTTGTCCTGGAACACCTTCCATTGGCATGCCAAGAGTGAATTCAAGAGGCAGGAGAGCAGCAGCCACCGTCCTGCAGCAGTCTGCGAGCTTCGCACACAAGCCGGCTTCTTCGCGGCTTCGTTCTTCGCCTCTTGCAAGCTACCGCGATCTCCGGCTGCCGGAGGACAAGAAGCGGCTACTTCGCGCACAGATCACTGGAGCGGCAGCGGTGCGCTCCGAAGCGCCGCTTCTGCCGAAAGACGCCGGCAAGCGGCACTTGCTTTCGGCCAGCTCCGGAGCTGCGTATTCTGCCTCTCTAGTCGCCTACATCTTAGCCAAAAGCTTTTCCGCTCCAGTTCTCAAGGAGAAAGTGTACCAGCACTGCTCACTTAGCCCGACCTTGCCAGGAAATAAGATTTGCTGCACATTCCAAGGACACTGCACTTTCCTGGGCAAGCTGCTGCAACCTGCTGGCAGATGGCCGTGCTCTCTGCCCACTCCTGCCCAGCTCTGGGTAGTAGCGGGCACGTTGCAGCCTGGCGAAGGCAAGAAGCCTCGAGAGCTGTCACAGAGCAGAAGGGCAGCTGAGATGCTGAAAAGCAGCAAAGCTGAACAGCCTGCCTCAGCTTCAGCAGTGTGTAATTGACTGAAGGCGAAAAACCAAGCAGCAGAGCAGCGGGCTTCTGTGCGCACTGAAGGCAATTGCAAGAATCCAGCAGCTGCTCCTTGCCAAGCACAGTCAGCTGCCTAGGTTCTTGCTTCTTGACCAACTCACAGTTGCCCTTCTTTTCAGCAGCTGCCACCGTGTTCTCTGCATCTCGGAGCCTCTGGGGAGCAACAAGAATTTCCAAGGTGGGATGCATGACGACTATGTCAAAACCCAGGAAAGTTGTCCTGGAACACCTTCCATTGGCATGCCAAGAGTGAATTCAAGAGGCAGGAGAGCAGCAGCCACCGTCCTGCAGCAGTCTGCGAGCTTCGCACACAAGCCGGCTTCTTCGCGGCTTCGTTCTTCGCCTCTTGCAAGCTACCGCGATCTCCGGCTGCCGGAGGACAAGAAGCGGCTACTTCGCGCACAGATCACTGGAGCGGCAGCGGTGCGCTCCGAAGCGCCGCTTCTGCCGAGAGACGCCGGCAAGCGGCACTTGCTTTCGGCCAGCTCCGGAGCTGCGTATTCTGCCTCTCTAGTCGCCTACATCTTAGCCAAAAGCTTTTCCGCTCCAGTTCTCAAGGAGAAAGTGTACCAGCACTGCTCACTTAGCCCGACCTTGCCAGGAAATAAGATTTGCTGCACATTCCAAGGACACTGCACTTTCCTGGGCAAGCTGCTGCAACCTGCTGGCAGATGGCCGTGCTCTCTGCCCACTCCTGCCCAGCTCTGGGTAGTAGCGGGCACGTTGCAGCCTGGCGAAGGCAAGAAGCCTCGAGAGCTGTCACAGAGCAGAAGGGCAGCTGAGATGCTGAAAAGCAGCAAAGCTGAACAGCCTGCCTCAGCTTCAGCAGTGTGTAATTGACTGAAGGCGAAAAACCAAGCAGCAGAGCAGCGGGCTTCTGTGCGCACTGAAGGCAATTGCAAGAATCCAGCAGCTGCTCCTTGCCAAGCACAGTCAGCTGCCTAGGTTCTTGCTTCTTGACCAACTCACAGTTGCCCTTCTTTTCAGCAGCTGCCACCGTGTTCTCTGCATCTCGGAGCCTCTGGGGAGCAACAAGAATTTCCAAGGTGGGATGCATGACGACTATGTCAAAACCCAGGAAAGTTGTCCTGGAACACCTTCCATTGGCATGCCAAGAGTGAATTCAAGAGGCAGGAGAGCAGCAGCCACCGTCCTGCAGCAGTCTGCGAGCTTCGCACACAAGCCGGCTTCTTCGCGGCTTCGTTCTTCGCCTCTTGCAAGCTACCGCGATCTCCGGCTGCCGGAGGACAAGAAGCGGCTACTTCGCGCACAGATCACTGGAGCGGCAGCGGTGCGCTCCGAAGCGCCGCTTCTGCCGAAAGACGCCGGCAAGCGGCACTTGCTTTCGGCCAGCTCCGGAGCTGCGTATTCTGCCTCTCTAGTCGCCTACATCTTAGCCAAAAGCTTTTCCGCTCCAGTTCTCAAGGAGAAAGTGTACCAGCACTGCTCACTTAGCCCGACCTTGCCAGGAAATAAGATTTGCTGCACATTCCAAGGACACTGCACTTTCCTGGGCAAGCTGCTGCAACCTGCTGGCAGATGGCCGTGCTCTCTGCCCACTCCTGCCCAGCTCTGGGTAGTAGCGGGCACGTTGCAGCCTGGCGAAGGCAAGAAGCCTCGAGAGCTGTCACAGAGCAGAAGGGCAGCTGAGATGCTGAAAAGCAGCAAAGCTGAACAGCCTGCCTCAGCTTCAGCAGTGTGTAATTGACTGAAGGCGAAAAACCAAGCAGCAGAGCAGCGGGCTTCTGTGCGCACTGAAGGCAATTGCAAGAATCCAGCAGCTGCTCCTTGCCAAGCACAGTCAGCTGCCTAGGTTCTTGCTTCTTGACCAACTCACAGTTGCCCTTCTTTTCAGCAGCTGCCACCGTGTTCTCTGCATCTCGGAGCCTCTGGGGAGCAACAAGAATTTCCAAGGTGGGATGCATGACGACTATGTCAAAACCCAGGAAAGTTGTCCTGGAACACCTTCCATTGGCATGCCAAGAGTGAATTCAAGAGGCAGGAGAGCAGCAGCCACCGTCCTGCAGCAGTCTGCGAGCTTCGCACACAAGCCGGCTTCTTCGCGGCTTCGTTCTTCGCCTCTTGCAAGCTACCGCGATCTCCGGCTGCCGGAGGACAAGAAGCGGCTACTTCGCGCACAGATCACTGGAGCGGCAGCGGTGCGCTCCGAAGCGCCGCTTCTGCCGAAGACGCCGGCAAGCGGCACTTGCTTTCGGCCAGCTCCGGAGCTGCGTATTCTGCCTCTCTAGTCGCCTACATCTTAGCCAAAAGCTTTTCCGCTCCAGTTCTCAAGGAGAAAGTGTACCAGCACTGCTCACTTAGCCCGACCTTGCCAGGAAATAAGATTTGCTGCACATTCCAAGGACACTGCACTTTCCTGGGCAAGCTGCTGCAACCTGCTGGCAGATGGCCGTGCTCTCTGCCCACTCCTGCCCAGCTCTGGGTAGTAGCGGGCACGTTGCAGCCTGGCGAAGGCAAGAAGCCTCGAGAGCTGTCACAGAGCAGAAGGGCAGCTGAGATGCTGAAAAGCAGCAAAGCTGAACAGCCTGCCTCAGCTTCAGCAGTGTGTAATTGACTGAAGGCGAAAAACCAAGCAGCAGAGCAGCGGGCTTCTGTGCGCACTGAAGGCAATTGCAAGAATCCAGCAGCTGCTCCTTGCCAAGCACAGTCAGCTGCCTAGGTTCTTGCTTCTTGACCAACTCACAGTTGCCCTTCTTTTCAGCAGCTGCCACCGTGTTCTCTGCATCTCGGAGCCTCTGGGGAGCAACAAGAATTTCCAAGGTGGGATGCATGACGACTATGTCAAAACCCAGGAAAGTTGTCCTGGAACACCTTCCATTGGCATGCCAAGAGTGAATTCAAGAGGCAGGAGAGCAGCAGCCACCGTCCTGCAGCAGTCTGCGAGCTTCGCACACAAGCCGGCTTCTTCGCGGCTTCGTTCTTCGCCTCTTGCAAGCTACCGCGATCTCCGGCTGCCGGAGGACAAGAAGCGGCTACTTCGCGCACAGATCACTGGAGCGGCAGCGGTGCGCTCCGAAGCGCCGCTTCTGCCGAGAGACGCCGGCAAGCGGCACTTGCTTTCGGCCAGCTCCGGAGCTGCGTATTCTGCCTCTCTAGTCGCCTACATCTTAGCCAAAAGCTTTTCCGCTCCAGTTCTCAAGGAGAAAGTGTACCAGCACTGCTCACTTAGCCCGACCTTGCCAGGAAATAAGATTTGCTGCACATTCCAAGGACACTGCACTTTCCTGGGCAAGCTGCTGCAACCTGCTGGCAGATGGCCGTGCTCTCTGCCCACTCCTGCCCAGCTCTGGGTAGTAGCGGGCACGTTGCAGCCTGGCGAAGGCAAGAAGCCTCGAGAGCTGTCACAGAGCAGAAGGGCAGCTGAGATGCTGAAAAGCAGCAAAGCTGAACAGCCTGCCTCAGCTTCAGCAGTGTGTAATTGACTGAAGGCGAAAAACCAAGCAGCAGAGCAGCGGGCTTCTGTGCGCACTGAAGGCAATTGCAAGAATCCAGCAGCTGCTCCTTGCCAAGCACAGTCAGCTGCCTAGGTTCTTGCTTCTTGACCAACTCACAGTTGCCCTTCTTTTCAGCAGCTGCCACCGTGTTCTCTGCATCTCGGAGCCTCTGGGGAGCAACAAGAATTTCCAAGGTGGGATGCATGACGACTATGTCAAAACCCAGGAAAGTTGTCCTGGAACACCTTCCATTGGCATGCCAAGAGTGAATTCAAGAGGCAGGAGAGCAGCAGCCACCGTCCTGCAGCAGTCTGCGAGCTTCGCACACAAGCCGGCTTCTTCGCGGCTTCGTTCTTCGCCTCTTGCAAGCTACCGCGATCTCCGGCTGCCGGAGGACAAGAAGCGGCTACTTCGCGCACAGATCACTGGAGCGGCAGCGGTGCGCTCCGAAGCGCCGCTTCTGCCGAAAGACGCCGGCAAGCGGCACTTGCTTTCGGCCAGCTCCGGAGCTGCGTATTCTGCCTCTCTAGTCGCCTACATCTTAGCCAAAAGCTTTTCCGCTCCAGTTCTCAAGGAGAAAGTGTACCAGCACTGCTCACTTAGCCCGACCTTGCCAGGAAATAAGATTTGCTGCACATTCCAAGGACACTGCACTTTCCTGGGCAAGCTGCTGCAACCTGCTGGCAGATGGCCGTGCTCTCTGCCCACTCCTGCCCAGCTCTGGGTAGTAGCGGGCACGTTGCAGCCTGGCGAAGGCAAGAAGCCTCGAGAGCTGTCACAGAGCAGAAGGGCAGCTGAGATGCTGAAAAGCAGCAAAGCTGAACAGCCTGCCTCAGCTTCAGCAGTGTGTAATTGACTGAAGGCGAAAAACCAAGCAGCAGAGCAGCGGGCTTCTGTGCGCACTGAAGGCAATTGCAAGAATCCAGCAGCTGCTCCTTGCCAAGCACAGTCAGCTGCCTAGGTTCTTGCTTCTTGACCAACTCACAGTTGCCCTTCTTTTCAGCAGCTGCCACCGTGTTCTCTGCATCTCGGAGCCTCTGGGGAGCAACAAGAATTTCCAAGGTGGGATGCATGACGACTATGTCAAAACCCAGGAAAGTTGTCCTGGAACACCTTCCATTGGCATGCCAAGAGTGAATTCAAGAGGCAGGAGAGCAGCAGCCACCGTCCTGCAGCAGTCTGCGAGCTTCGCACACAAGCCGGCTTCTTCGCGGCTTCGTTCTTCGCCTCTTGCAAGCTACCGCGATCTCCGGCTGCCGGAGGACAAGAAGCGGCTACTTCGCGCACAGATCACTGGAGCGGCAGCGGTGCGCTCCGAAGCGCCGCTTCTGCCGAAAGACGCCGGCAAGCGGCACTTGCTTTCGGCCAGCTCCGGAGCTGCGTATTCTGCCTCTCTAGTCGCCTACATCTTAGCCAAAAGCTTTTCCGCTCCAGTTCTCAAGGAGAAAGTGTACCAGCACTGCTCACTTAGCCCGACCTTGCCAGGAAATAAGATTTGCTGCACATTCCAAGGACACTGCACTTTCCTGGGCAAGCTGCTGCAACCTGCTGGCAGATGGCCGTGCTCTCTGCCCACTCCTGCCCAGCTCTGGGTAGTAGCGGGCACGTTGCAGCCTGGCGAAGGCAAGAAGCCTCGAGAGCTGTCACAGAGCAGAAGGGCAGCTGAGATGCTGAAAAGCAGCAAAGCTGAACAGCCTGCCTCAGCTTCAGCAGTGTGTAATTGACTGAAGGCGAAAAACCAAGCAGCAGAGCAGCGGGCTTCTGTGCGCACTGAAGGCAATTGCAAGAATCCAGCAGCTGCTCCTTGCCAAGCACAGTCAGCTGCCTAGGTTCTTGCTTCTTGACCAACTCACAGTTGCCCTTCTTTTCAGCAGCTGCCACCGTGTTCTCTGCATCTCGGAGCCTCTGGGGAGCAACAAGAATTTCCAAGGTGGGATGCATGACGACTATGTCAAAACCCAGGAAAGTTGTCCTGGAACACCTTCCATTGGCATGCCAAGAGTGAATTCAAGAGGCAGGAGAGCAGCAGCCACCGTCCTGCAGCAGTCTGCGAGCTTCGCACACAAGCCGGCTTCTTCGCGGCTTCGTTCTTCGCCTCTTGCAAGCTACCGCGATCTCCGGCTGCCGGAGGACAAGAAGCGGCTACTTCGCGCACAGATCACTGGAGCGGCAGCGGTGCGCTCCGAAGCGCCGCTTCTGCCGAAGACGCCGGCAAGCGGCACTTGCTTTCGGCCAGCTCCGGAGCTGCGTATTCTGCCTCTCTAGTCGCCTACATCTTAGCCAAAAGCTTTTCCGCTCCAGTTCTCAAGGAGAAAGTGTACCAGCACTGCTCACTTAGCCCGACCTTGCCAGGAAATAAGATTTGCTGCACATTCCAAGGACACTGCACTTTCCTGGGCAAGCTGCTGCAACCTGCTGGCAGATGGCCGTGCTCTCTGCCCACTCCTGCCCAGCTCTGGGTAGTAGCGGGCACGTTGCAGCCTGGCGAAGGCAAGAAGCCTCGAGAGCTGTCACAGAGCAGAAGGGCAGCTGAGATGCTGAAAAGCAGCAAAGCTGAACAGCCTGCCTCAGCTTCAGCAGTGTGTAATTGACTGAAGGCGAAAAACCAAGCAGCAGAGCAGCGGGCTTCTGTGCGCACTGAAGGCAATTGCAAGAATCCAGCAGCTGCTCCTTGCCAAGCACAGTCAGCTGCCTAGGTTCTTGCTTCTTGACCAACTCACAGTTGCCCTTCTTTTCAGCAGCTGCCACCGTGTTCTCTGCATCTCGGAGCCTCTGGGGAGCAACAAGAATTTCCAAGGTGGGATGCATGACGACTATGTCAAAACCCAGGAAAGTTGTCCTGGAACACCTTCCATTGGCATGCCAAGAGTGAATTCAAGAGGCAGGAGAGCAGCAGCCACCGTCCTGCAGCAGTCTGCGAGCTTCGCACACAAGCCGGCTTCTTCGCGGCTTCGTTCTTCGCCTCTTGCAAGCTACCGCGATCTCCGGCTGCCGGAGGACAAGAAGCGGCTACTTCGCGCACAGATCACTGGAGCGGCAGCGGTGCGCTCCGAAGCGCCGCTTCTGCCGAAAGACGCCGGCAAGCGGCACTTGCTTTCGGCCAGCTCCGGAGCTGCGTATTCTGCCTCTCTAGTCGCCTACATCTTAGCCAAAAGCTTTTCCGCTCCAGTTCTCAAGGAGAAAGTGTACCAGCACTGCTCACTTAGCCCGACCTTGCCAGGAAATAAGATTTGCTGCACATTCCAAGGACACTGCACTTTCCTGGGCAAGCTGCTGCAACCTGCTGGCAGATGGCCGTGCTCTCTGCCCACTCCTGCCCAGCTCTGGGTAGTAGCGGGCACGTTGCAGCCTGGCGAAGGCAAGAAGCCTCGAGAGCTGTCACAGAGCAGAAGGGCAGCTGAGATGCTGAAAAGCAGCAAAGCTGAACAGCCTGCCTCAGCTTCAGCAGTGTGTAATTGACTGAAGGCGAAAAACCAAGCAGCAGAGCAGCGGGCTTCTGTGCGCACTGAAGGCAATTGCAAGAATCCAGCAGCTGCTCCTTGCCAAGCACAGTCAGCTGCCTAGGTTCTTGCTTCTTGACCAACTCACAGTTGCCCTTCTTTTCAGCAGCTGCCACCGTGTTCTCTGCATCTCGGAGCCTCTGGGGAGCAACAAGAATTTCCAAGGTGGGATGCATGACGACTATGTCAAAACCCAGGAAAGTTGTCCTGGAACACCTTCCATTGGCATGCCAAGAGTGAATTCAAGAGGCAGGAGAGCAGCAGCCACCGTCCTGCAGCTGTCTGCGAGCTTCGCACACAAGCCGGCTTCTTCGCGGCTTCGTTCTTCGCCTCTTGCAAGCTACCGCGATCTCCGGCTGCCGGAGGACAAGAAGCGGCTACTTCGCGCACAGATCACTGGAGCGGCAGCGGTGCGCTCCGAAGCGCCGCTTCTGCCGAAAGACGCCGGCAAGCGGCACTTGCTTTCGGCCAGCTCCGGAGCTGCGTATTCTGCCTCTCTAGTCGCCTACATCTTAGCCAAAAGCTTTTCCGCTCCAGTTCTCAAGGAGAAAGTGTACCAGCACTGCTCACTTAGCCCGACCTTGCCAGGAAATAAGATTTGCTGCACATTCCAAGGACACTGCACTTTCCTGGGCAAGCTGCTGCAACCTGCTGGCAGATGGCCGTGCTCTCTGCCCACTCCTGCCCAGCTCTGGGTAGTAGCGGGCACGTTGCAGCCTGGCGAAGGCAAGAAGCCTCGAGAGCTGTCACAGAGCAGAAGGGCAGCTGAGATGCTGAAAAGCAGCAAAGCTGAACAGCCTGCCTCAGCTTCAGCAGTGTGTAATTGACTGAAGGCGAAAAACCAAGCAGCAGAGCAGCGGGCTTCTGTGCGCACTGAAGGCAATTGCAAGAATCCAGCAGCTGCTCCTTGCCAAGCACAGTCAGCTGCCTAGGTTCTTGCTTCTTGACCAACTCACAGTTGCCCTTCTTTTCAGCAGCTGCCACCGTGTTCTCTGCATCTCGGAGCCTCTGGGGAGCAACAAGAATTTCCAAGGTGGGATGCATGACGACTATGTCAAAACCCAGGAAAGTTGTCCTGGAACACCTTCCATTGGCATGCCAAGAGTGAATTCAAGAGGCAGGAGAGCAGCAGCCACCGTCCTGCAGCAGTCTGCGAGCTTCGCACACAAGCCGGCTTCTTCGCGGCTTCGTTCTTCGCCTCTTGCAAGCTACCGCGATCTCCGGCTGCCGGAGGACAAGAAGCGGCTACTTCGCGCACAGATCACTGGAGCGGCAGCGGTGCGCTCCGAAGCGCCGCTTCTGCCGAAAGACGCCGGCAAGCGGCACTTGCTTTCGGCCAGCTCCGGAGCTGCGTATTCTGCCTCTCTAGTCGCCTACATCTTAGCCAAAAGCTTTTCCGCTCCAGTTCTCAAGGAGAAAGTGTACCAGCACTGCTCACTTAGCCCGACCTTGCCAGGAAATAAGATTTGCTGCACATTCCAAGGACACTGCACTTTCCTGGGCAAGCTGCTGCAACCTGCTGGCAGATGGCCGTGCTCTCTGCCCACTCCTGCCCAGCTCTGGGTAGTAGCGGGCACGTTGCAGCCTGGCGAAGGCAAGAAGCCTCGAGAGCTGTCACAGAGCAGAAGGGCAGCTGAGATGCTGAAAAGCAGCAAAGCTGAACAGCCTGCCTCAGCTTCAGCAGTGTGTAATTGACTGAAGGCGAAAAACCAAGCAGCAGAGCAGCGGGCTTCTGTGCGCACTGAAGGCAATTGCAAGAATCCAGCAGCTGCTCCTTGCCAAGCACAGTCAGCTGCCTAGGTTCTTGCTTCTTGACCAACTCACAGTTGCCCTTCTTTTCAGCAGCTGCCACCGTGTTCTCTGCATCTCGGAGCCTCTGGGGAGCAACAAGAATTTCCAAGGTGGGATGCATGACGACTATGTCAAAACCCAGGAAAGTTGTCCTGGAACACCTTCCATTGGCATGCCAAGAGTGAATTCAAGAGGCAGGAGAGCAGCAGCCACCGTCCTGCAGCTGTCTGCGAGCTTCGCACACAAGCCGGCTTCTTCGCGGCTTCGTTCTTCGCCTCTTGCAAGCTACCGCGATCTCCGGCTGCCGGAGGACAAGAAGCGGCTACTTCGCGCACAGATCACTGGAGCGGCAGCGGTGCGCTCCGAAGCGCCGCTTCTGCCGAAAGACGCCGGCAAGCGGCACTTGCTTTCGGCCAGCTCCGGAGCTGCGTATTCTGCCTCTCTAGTCGCCTACATCTTAGCCAAAAGCTTTTCCGCTCCAGTTCTCAAGGAGAAAGTGTACCAGCACTGCTCACTTAGCCCGACCTTGCCAGGAAATAAGATTTGCTGCACATTCCAAGGACACTGCACTTTCCTGGGCAAGCTGCTGCAACCTGCTGGCAGATGGCCGTGCTCTCTGCCCACTCCTGCCCAGCTCTGGGTAGTAGCGGGCACGTTGCAGCCTGGCGAAGGCAAGAAGCCTCGAGAGCTGTCACAGAGCAGAAGGGCAGCTGAGATGCTGAAAAGCAGCAAAGCTGAACAGCCTGCCTCAGCTTCAGCAGTGTGTAATTGACTGAAGGCGAAAAACCAAGCAGCAGAGCAGCGGGCTTCTGTGCGCACTGAAGGCAATTGCAAGAATCCAGCAGCTGCTCCTTGCCAAGCACAGTCAGCTGCCTAGGTTCTTGCTTCTTGACCAACTCACAGTTGCCCTTCTTTTCAGCAGCTGCCACCGTGTTCTCTGCATCTCGGAGCCTCTGGGGAGCAACAAGAATTTCCAAGGTGGGATGCATGACGACTATGTCAAAACCCAGGAAAGTTGTCCTGGAACACCTTCCATTGGCATGCCAAGAGTGAATTCAAGAGGCAGGAGAGCAGCAGCCACCGTCCTGCAGCTGTCTGCGAGCTTCGCACACAAGCCGGCTTCTTCGCGGCTTCGTTCTTCGCCTCTTGCAAGCTACCGCGATCTCCGGCTGCCGGAGGACAAGAAGCGGCTACTTCGCGCACAGATCACTGGAGCGGCAGCGGTGCGCTCCGAAGCGCCGCTTCTGCCGAAAGACGCCGGCAAGCGGCACTTGCTTTCGGCCAGCTCCGGAGCTGCGTATTCTGCCTCTCTAGTCGCCTACATCTTAGCCAAAAGCTTTTCCGCTCCAGTTCTCAAGGAGAAAGTGTACCAGCACTGCTCACTTAGCCCGACCTTGCCAGGAAATAAGATTTGCTGCACATTCCAAGGACACTGCACTTTCCTGGGCAAGCTGCAACCTGCTGGCAGATGGCCGTGCTCTCTGCCCACTCCTGCCCAGCTCTGGGTAGTAGCGGGCACGTTGCAGCCTGGCGAAGGCAAGAAGCCTCGAGAGCTGTCACAGAGCAGAAGGGCAGCTGAGATGCTGAAAAGCAGCAAAGCTGAACAGCCTGCCTCAGCTTCAGCAGTGTGTAATTGACTGAAGGCGAAAAACCAAGCAGCAGAGCAGCGGGCTTCTGTGCGCACTGAAGGCAATTGCAAGAATCCAGCAGCTGCTCCTTGCCAAGCACAGTCAGCTGCCTAGGTTCTTGCTTC
This sequence comes from Vidua chalybeata, assembly GCF_026979565.1. Lineage (NCBI taxonomy): Eukaryota > Metazoa > Chordata > Aves > Passeriformes > Viduidae > Vidua > Vidua chalybeata. The sequence continues at coordinate 212,350 of NW_026530356.1, read as the reverse complement.
TTGACCAACTCACAGTTGCCCTTCTTTTCAGCAGCTGCCACCGTGTTCTCTGCATCTCGGAGCCTCTGGGGAGCAACAAGAATTTCCAAGGTGGGATGCATGACGACTATGTCAAAACCCAGGAAAGTTGTCCTGGAACACCTTCCATTGGCATGCCAAGAGTGAATTCAAGAGGCAGGAGAGCAGCAGCCACCGTCCTGCAGCTGTCTGCGAGCTTCGCACACAAGCCGGCTTCTTCGCGGCTTCGTTCTTCGCCTCTTGCAAGCTACCGCGATCTCCGGCTGCCGGAGGACAAGAAGCGGCTACTTCGCGCACAGATCACTGGAGCGGCAGCGGTGCGCTCCGAAGCGCCGCTTCTGCCGAAAGACGCCGGCAAGCGGCACTTGCTTTCGGCCAGCTCCGGAGCTGCGTATTCTGCCTCTCTAGTCGCCTACATCTTAGCCAAAAGCTTTTCCGCTCCAGTTCTCAAGGAGAAAGTGTACCAGCACTGCTCACTTAGCCCGACCTTGCCAGGAAATAAGATTTGCTGCACATTCCAAGGACACTGCACTTTCCTGGGCAAGCTGCAACCTGCTGGCAGATGGCCGTGCTCTCTGCCCACTCCTGCCCAGCTCTGGGTAGTAGCGGGCACGTTGCAGCCTGGCGAAGGCAAGAAGCCTGGAGAGCTGTCACAGCAGCAGAAGGGCAGACTGAATTCTGCCTTCCGATCTGCCACGAGAAAGAATCCCTTCCTCCACTGCAGTTCCGGCTTAGAACAGGACACAGTGCAGGTGCAACCACTGAACCGTCATGCTAGCTGTTCCGAACAAGGCCTGGCAAGAACTTGGCAAGGACTTGGCAAGGACTTGGCAAAGACCTGACGTGGACCCAGCACGGGACAGCGTGATGCGCGGCCTGCTTCTAATCTCCGTTCTTAAGCCAAATGAACTTTTGGGGTGACTCCCGGGGTCCTTCATTGAAGACCCCTCATCTGCCTCGTTACCAGTGTGACAAACAAAGAATGAGAACCCTCCTCCCAAGGACTGAGACTGAGACCCCTGCTATAGGGAGGAGGGGAAATTGGTGGTCTGACCACTAATGACATGACCTGTTTCCCTTCAGTGATTCAAATGGACTTATTCTTCATTGGATTCGTCTTGCTTTGGTGGTTTCTGTGGACTCACCTGTTCCCGCGTGGCGATTACAATGGACTTTCGTTGTTACACTTGCTCCCCCCTCTTTCCTCTGTGGACTATAACTGGAGCCCCGAGTCGACCAGAACTTCGGAGACTCCCCCGACACGACAGACGGATCCCCATCGTCCGGACCACTGAGGATCTCGCCTGTGTTGGTAGCTATTCCCATACCCCTCTTCTCTCTCTCTCTCTCCTTTTATCTCCTTTCCGATCCCCACTATCGCATTTACTGTTTTGGCCCCTAATAAAGGTGCATTTGTTGTGATTAACTGATAGTCCCTTGTTGTTTGCCTTTTTGCACTTTTGGGATCGGTGAAAAGAACCATCACGACACCCCGCAAGAAGCGGATCGTGACATTAAAATTGGCGTCACGGACAGGATTTCTGTCTAGACAGAAGGGTTGCAGCTGAAAAGGCACCCACACTGTCTTTGGAAATTCACAAAGGATCCACTAGTGCAAAAGGCGGGACACTTGTTTTGTTGTTGTTGTGTATCTGGTCTGGGAAGGAAGGGACAACTTGAAGCAACTAAGCAGAGCCTCCCAGGCAGATTATTGTCCTTTCACCCAGCCAGGGAAGCGAAGGGCGACACAGCGAGGGCTGTGTAGTTTTGTGGAACTTAAGTTTGTAGCTCCCTGTCGTGGTTTTGGTCCCTTCACAAAATGAGTGACAATCTTAGCCTTGAAATTAAAGCTGAATTTTATGCACTACTAGCCAAACACAATGCCAGACCTTCTACGGAAGGAGAAAAATGGGCACAGAGTAATTGGTTGAACTTAGAAAATGTTATTGATAGAGTGTGTTCATTACAACATGAAACAAAATTCAAACTGGGCAAAAATAAAACTATCTTATGCTCAGTTTTGGGAGCTTGTCTTACGGCAGCTATAGAAAATGGCTTCGAGCGAAGAAGTGAGGAACATGCTCTAATAGACTCCCTTCAAAATCTAGTTGAAATTTTGCAAAAACAGTTCTATGAAGCAAAAGATGTGATCTATGCATTGCGAGCTGCCTTAACAGAGGAACATGTTAACAAATCACATCATGCTGATTCCTCTACAGAGCCTGAGGAGAAGGAAACTCCTCACATGAAACAAATCTATCCTCATCAAGAACTTGAAGCAGCAAGTAATTGTGGGGAACATTGCTGCCATCACTTGAGACCCTTGATTAAAACTATCTCAGTGTATAGCTATCTCAGTGATGATGATCTCCAACCTCACATCACAACCAAACACATACCATCACAACTAAACACTGCCACTGAGCTAGCTAAGCTTAAAAGGGAATATGGACACCCTCCACATGAATCAGAAACAGAATATGTTTTCCGGGTGTCCCTCACTGGTGGTGATCAAATTCAATTAACTGAACAGGAAGCCAGTGGGTACTGGGGACATGGTGTCTTCTTAACAACAGGAGAGAAAGGTGACACATGGTCCCTGACACAGCGTGCAGCTTTTTGGGCCGGGGGAACAAGCCCCTTGGAAAGGGGAGATCCCATAGCTAGAATTAGTACCCCCGACCAACTCTTGGAAAATGTGCACAAAGCTGCTTGCCTGCAAATGACTCTCAAAAAGAAATTAATTCCTGACTTTGAATCCCTGATGCAATTACCTGTGAAGCCCGAGATAACGACCCCTTGAATTTGTGGGCTTCCAGAATCACTCAAACCTACAGCAATTCTCCTTCCAAAAACGATAGCAGCTGTATCTCCTGTAGAAAGACCAGATAGATTTCCTAGTAAGCAGAAGGACCCATTTGTTCCCCTTTATGACTTGTTGAGGAAAGGGGTGAAATGGGATTGGAGTCTTTCTCAGGAGTCAGCATTGCAATTGCTGATTTTTGAAGCAACAGCTCATCAAGCAGTTGCAGACCCCTATCCATCCTACAGATCCTTTCCAGGTGGAATGGGGATTTGCCTCCTCAGGGCTGTCAGTACACATATGGCAGCGGGGTGCTGAGGGTCTGACAAGACCTGTTGGTTTTTACTCCCGTGGTTCCAAAGATGCTGAGAAAAGATACACTACCTGGGAAAAAGGATTGTTGATGGTTATCTTAGCTTTCCTAGAAGTAGAAAAAATTGCACGAAAACAACCAATTGTATTGAGAGGCCCCTTCAAGGTTATTAAGACAGCCACTAGTGGGACTCCCCCTCCTGACGGGGTGGCCCAGAGGGCCTTAGTGAGAAAGTGGTATGCTCAGGTTGAACATTACTGTAACTTCTTCTCAATGACAGAAGGATCTGTAAAAACTTTACCAATCCAAGAAACGGAGAGCTTGGACAAACCTGCCTCTGTAATCAAAGTAACCCCTCCTTTCTGCCCCAAACAATCAGCAAACTCTTGGTTTACTGATGCTTCTGCTAAAGGGAAAGGAAAAGTATGGAAATATAGGGCAGAAGCCCTCCACTTTTCCTCTGGTGAGCAAATGATTACAGAGGGAGAAGGTAGTGCACACACTGGGGAGCTGATAGCTGTCTGGAGTGTTTTTCAACGAGAAGCACAGAATTCCTCTTTGGTCTGCATCTACACTGACTCCTATGCTCTCTACCAAATGATCCTAATAATCCAGCTCATGACCCTGGCCAACCTGTTCTGGTGGACCTCTCTTACTATAGGACTAGTAGCACTTGTGCTAAAACCCCCTCTGAATAAATATGCATGGGAAGCCTCTGGTGCTCTAGGGAAAGAGCATTGGACAAATACATGCTGGATAATTCCATCATTCTAACTTTTCTGCCTCTCGGCGGCAGAATTCTGTTGTGTTTACTTTTTCAGAAGAACTCCGAGGGACATGAAGACCACCTAATCCATGATCAAACTGGTAATACTTTTCTGCATCCTACCACAACCCCATGGCCAGAAACCAGCTGAGTGACCGTGGTCTGAACTAATTGTGGTAGCATGCAGAAAAAGTGAAAGGATCTCTTTAAGCACAAAAAGGTCTGCACGCACCCAAGCGTACAGGATTGTTGGCACAATTTTACACTAACACAGACTGCAGAAGTGGTTTGTTTATGGGGAAAAAAACACCAAAGGGCTTTCTTTTAAGTTTATAATAAATGCTGTAGCTCAATCTACTACGGTTTATACCACCACCACTACCACCACTCGAGCCCAGCCACCAGTTATGCTTACCCCGAAAATTTTTGAAGTTGGACCATATATAATCAGGAAAACTGGCCAACAACAGATATTATTTGATCCGGCATGGTCTCTTAAACAAGTCAAATTGCTGATGCAAAACAATGTCTCAGAAATACAACCAGCTTGTTCACCCTTTTTGCAAACCTCTTTTCAGGCTTGGACAACCTGGCTGCGACAGTGGAACCCTCCTAAAAAACGGGTGCCAAGAGACATAACTGGTGTTGTGGGAACAGAATTGGGAATCAGTTCAGAGGTATTAATGAATAAATTGGCTTCTCCGACTAGAGATTTGACCAAAATACAGCAACCACTGCAGTCGTCCTTATCGGCCTTGGGAACACATCAGTGCTTGCTATCAAACATTCTACCAAATTGGGAAAAGATAAATGTGAAGGATAAAAAATTGATCATTGATGCACTTAATGCCACACAAAGCAATGTTTCCTTAGCTCTTAGCTGTATCCAGGCTCAATTATGGATGCAGTCAGTTGCTGCCTCAATTATAAGAGAAGGTGAAGAAGGCACTTTTCCTACTGAGATTAGGAAAATAGTCTGGGACAGTGCCACTGACTTTGAAAGAGATTTCCAATCCTGGTGGAATTTAGTGAATTTTACCTATGACCCTAACACAAACACAGCCACAGCATTTTGTGCTGACCATAAGTAATGCCTCAGTGCATTTGATATTCCCTAGCATCGCATTAGGATTAAATCATGATGGACCCACTTTCTATCCTTCTGAACATAGAGAATGGGCCCGTCAAATTGATGACAAATGGCAAACTGTCAATTTAGAGTCCTGTACTATCCGAGAACAACTAGGGTTTATCTGTGAAGGTAATGCAATTATAGCTCAAGATATCTGTTTAGACACAGAACAAAATAGCTGTCATTTTGATATTCATCCTAACGAGACTTCTGAAACAGTCCTTGTATCTACAGGCAATGGGCGTGCCTGCTTCAGAACCGCTTGTGATACTGTGTTTATAGAAAGTACAGTAGTAGATACTAAAAATCATTCAAATTATTGTGCTTGCAACTTTACTAAAATTGCAGGATGTGATTTTTCTTTTGTAGCTCCAGTTACCTTACATGAACTTTTAGAATCCAATCTCATGTTGATTCACAAGCTACTGCCTACTCCCATTGGGATGAACCTTACTTTGGTAAAGCAACCATTACTTCATCAAGATCTAATAGAGATCCTAGGAAAAATCAAGGAGAATGGACAGAAAACTCTGGTAACTGTTCATCATGATGTGCAAGAAATACATCGTGTTGTAGAAAGGGTGGAAAGTGATGCCGAGCACAAGTGGTGGGATACCCTTTTCGGGTGGTCACCCACCGCCACCGGTATCCTGAACAAATTGTGCCATCCCGTTGTTGTTCTTCTGATTTTAGTTATGATTGGTTTTGTTTTATCAGTAATCTTGCTTATTGTAAATTGGAGAATGATGAAACGATGAACAAAATTAACATCTATAATTAATGCACACCACTTGGCCGACATCCTTTACACTATAGATGTTCCCAGGACTGTAGACACAAGAAGATTATAGGGTTGGTAGATATGTTTTACATCATTTTCTTTTATGATTTGTTTTAATCACTGTTTTAATTATTTTTGTTTCTTGATTATAAAATTATACTGAGTAATATCGATGATACTAGGTTTATTACTTTACTGCTTAATATTGATTATACTGGTTTATTATTTGATCAATTTATTGTTTAATTGATTAATATTGATTATTATTTAAACAAACTATTGCTGATTTAATTCTTGTCTTAGTTTTCCTGTTTTCTCTTTCCTTTCCTTTTTCTCTTCCCTTTTCCCTGGAATGTGCTGCCAACACTTGATGAGTCCTGAAGACTCCACGACGACACCATGGAACCCTGCTGATGAAGATCTTTCGAGGGCAATCGTCAGTCACGGGGTGGTGTAAGAGCCCGTCTGAAGCCCCTCATTTTCCATTCTGCCTTCCGATTGCCACGAGAAAGAATCCCTTCCTCCACTGCAGTTCCGGCTTAGAACAGGACACAGTGCAGGTGCAACCACTGAACCGTCATGCTAGCTGTTCCGAACAAGGCCTGGCAAGAACTTGGCAAGGACTTGGCAAGGAAAAGACCTGACGTGGACCCAGCACGGGACAGCCTGATGCGCGGCCTGCTTCTAATCTCCGTTCTTAAGCCAAATGAACTTTTGGGGTGACTCCCGGGGTCCTTCATTGAAGACCCCTCATCTGCCTCGTTACCAGTGTGACAAACAAAGAATGAGAACCCTCCTCCCAAGGACTGAGACTGAGACCCCTGCTATAGGGAGGAGGGGAAATTGGTGGTCTGACCACTAATGACATGACCTGTTTCCCTTCAGTGATTCAAATGGACTTATTCTTCATTGGATTCGTCTTGCTTTGGTGGTTTCTGTGGACTCAGCTGTTCCCGCGTGGCGATTACAATGGACTTTCGTTGTTACACTTGCTCCCCCCTCTTTCCTCTGTGGACTATAACTGGAGCCCCGAGTCGACCAGAACTTCGGAGACTCCCCCGACACGACAGACGGATCCCCATCGTCCGGACCACTGAGGATCTCGCCTGTGTTGGTAGCTATTCCCATACCCCTCTTCTCTCTCTCTCTCTCCTTTTATCTCCTTTCCGATCCCCACTATCGCATTTACTGTTTTGGCCCCTAATAAAGGTGCATTTGTTGTGATTAACTGATAGTCCCTTGTTGTTTGCCTTTTTGCACTTTTGGGATCGGTGAAAAGAACCATCACGACACCCCGCAAGAAGCGGATCGTGACATTAAAATTGGCGTCACGGACAGGATTTCTGTCTAGACAGAAGGGTTGCAGCTGAAAAGGCACCCACACTGTCTTTGGAAATTCACAAAGGATCCACTAGTGCAAAAGGCGGGACACTTGTTTTGTTGTTGTTGTGTATCTGGTCTGGGAAGGAAGGGACAACTTGAAGCAACTAAGCAGAGCCTCCCAGGCAGATTATTGTCCTTTCACCCAGCCAGGGAAGCGAAGGGCGACACAGCGAGGGCTGTGTAGTTTTGTGGAACTTAAGTTTGTAGCTCCCTGTCGTGGTTTTGGTCCCTTCACAAAATGAGTGACAATCTTAGCCTTGAAATTAAAGCTGAATTTTATGCACTACTAGCCAAACACAATGCCAGACCTTCTACGGAAGGAGAAAAATGGGCACAGAGTAATTGGTTGAACTTAGAAAATGTTATTGATAGAGTGTGTTCATTACAACATGAAACAAAATTCAAACTGGGCAAAAATAAAACTATCTTATGCTCAGTTTTGGGAGCTTGTCTTACGGCAGCTATAGAAAATGGCTTCGAGCGAAGAAGTGAGGAACATGCTCTAATAGACTCCCTTCAAAATCTAGTTGAAATTTTGCAAAAACAGTTCTATGAAGCAAAAGATGTGATCTATGCATTGCGAGCTGCCTTAACAGAGGAACATGTTAACAAATCACATCATGCTGATTCCTCTACAGAGCCTGAGGAGAAGGAAACTCCTCACATGAAACAAATCTATCCTCATCAAGAACTTGAAGCAGCAAGTAATTGTGGGGAACATTGCTGCCATCACTTGAGACCCTTGATTAAAACTATCTCAGTGTATAGCTATCTCAGTGATGATGATCTCCAACCTCACATCACAACCAAACACATACCATCACAACTAAACACTGCCACTGAGCTAGCTAAGCTTAAAAGGGAATATGGACACCCTCCACATGAATCAGAAACAGAATATGTTTTCCGGGTGTCCCTCACTGGTGGTGATCAAATTCAATTAACTGAACAGGAAGCCAGTGGGTACTGGGGACATGGTGTCTTCTTAACAACAGGAGAGAAAGGTGACACATGGTCCCTGACACAGCGTGCAGCTTTTTGGGCCGGGGGAACAAGCCCCTTGGAAAGGGGAGATCCCATAGCTAGAATTAGTACCCCCGACCAACTCTTGGAAAATGTGCACAAAGCTGCTTGCCTGCAAATGACTCTCAAAAAGAAATTAATTCCTGACTTTGAATCCCTGATGCAATTACCTGTGAAGCCCGAGATAACGACCCCTTGAATTTGTGGGCTTCCAGAATCACTCAAACCTACAGCAATTCTCCTTCCAAAAACGATAGCAGCTGTATCTCCTGTAGAAAGACCAGATAGATTTCCTAGTAAGCAGAAGGACCCATTTGTTCCCCTTTATGACTTGTTGAGGAAAGGGGTGAAATGGGATTGGAGTCTTTCTCAGGAGTCAGCATTGCAATTGCTGATTTTTGAAGCAACAGCTCATCAAGCAGTGCAGACCCCTATCCATCCTACAGATCCTTTCCAGGTGGAATGGGGATTTGCCTCCTCAGGGCTGTCAGTACACATATGGCAGCGGGGTGCTGAGGGTCTGACAAGACCTGTTGGTTTTTACTCCCGTGGTTCCAAAGATGCTGAGAAAAGATACACTACCTGGGAAAAAGGATTGTTGATGGTTATCTTAGCTTTCCTAGAAGTAGAAAAAATTGCACGAAAACAACCAATTGTATTGAGAGGCCCCTTCAAGGTTATTAAGACAGCCACTAGTGGGACTCCCCCTCCTGACGGGGTGGCCCAGAGGGCCTTAGTGAGAAAGTGGTATGCTCAGCTTGAACATTACTGTAACTTCTTCTCAATGACAGAAGGATCTGTAAAAACTTTACCAATCCAAGAAACGGAGAGCTTGGACAAACCTGCCTCTGTAATCAAAGTACCCCTCCTTTCTGCCCCAAACAATCAGCAAACTCTTGGTTTACTGATGCTTCTGCTAAAGGGAAAGGAAAAGTATGGAAATCTAGGGCAGAAGCCCTCCACTTTTCCTCTGGTGAGCAAATGATTACAGAGGGAGAAGGTAGTGCACACACTGGGGAGCTGATAGCTGTCTGGAGTGTTTTTCAACGAGAAGCACAGAATTCCTCTTTGGTCTGCATCTACACTGACTCCTATGCTCTGTACCAAATGATCCTAATAATCCAGCTCATGACCCTGGCCAACCTGTTCTGGTGGACCTCTCTTACTATAGGACTAGTAGCACTTGTGCTAAAACCCCCTCTGAATAAATATGCATGGGAAGCCTCTGGTGCTCTAGGGAAAGAGCATTGGACAAATACATGCTGGATAATTCCATCATTCTAACTTTTCTGCCTCTCGGCGGCAGAATTCTGTTGTGTTTACTTTTTCAGAAGAACTCCGAGGGACATGAAGACCACCTAATCCATGATCAAACTGGTAATACTTTTCTGCATCCTACCACAACCCCATGGCCAGAAACCAGCTGAGTGACCGTGGTCTGAACTAATTGTGGTAGCATGCAGAAAAAGTGAAAGGATCTCTTTAAGCACAAAAAGGTCTGCACGCACCCAAGCGTACAGGATTGTTGGCACAATTTTACACTAACACAGACTGCAGAAGTGGTTTGTTTATGGGGAAAAAACACCAAAGGGCTTTCTTTTAAGTTTATAATAAATGCTGTAGCTCAATCTACTACGGTTTATACCACCACCACTACCAGCACTCGAGCCCAGCCACCAGTTATGCTTACCCCGAAAATTTTTGAAGTTGGACCATATATAATCAGGAAAACTGGCCAACAACAGATATTATTTGATCCGGCATGGTCTCTTAAACAAGTCAAATTGCTGATGCAAAACAATGTCTCAGAAATACAACCAGCTTGTTCACCCTTTTTGCAAACCTCTTTTCAGGCTTGGACAACCTGGCTGCGACAGTGGAACCCTCCTAAAAAACGGGTGCCAAGAGACATTAACTGGTGTTGTGGGAACAGAATTGGGAATCAGTTCAGAGGTATTAATGAATAAATTGGCTTCTCCGACTAGAGATTTGACCAAAATACAGCAACCACTGCAGTCGTCCTTATCGGCCTTGGGAACACATCAGTGCTTGCTATCAAACATTCTACCAAATTGGGAAAAGATAAATGTGAAGGATAAAAAATTGATCATTGATGCACTTAATGCCACACAAAGCAATGTTTCCTTAGCTCTTAGCTGTATCCAGGCTCAATTATGGATGCAGTCAGTTGCTGCCTCAATTATAAGAGAAGGTGAAGAAGGCACTTTTCCTACTGAGATTAGGAAAATAGTCTGGGACAGTGCCACTGACTTTGAAAGAGATTTCCAATCCTGGTGGAATTTAGTGAATTTTACCTATGACCCTAACACAAACACAGCCACAGCATTTTGTGCTGACCATAAGTAATGCCTCAGTGCATTTGATATTCCCTAGCATCGCATTAGGATTAAATCATGATGGAGCCACTTTCTATCCTTCTGAACATAGAGAATGGGCCCGTCAAATTGATGACAAATGGCAAACTGTCAATTTAGAGTCCTGTACTATCCGAGAACAACTAGGGTTTATCTGTGAAGGTAATGCAATTATAGCTCAAGATATCTGTTTAGACACAGAACAAAATAGCTGTCATTTTGATATTCATCCTAACGAGACTTCTGAAACAGTCCTTGTATCTACAGGCAATGGGCGTGCCTGCTTCAGAACCGCTTGTGATACTGTGTTTATAGAAAGTACAGTAGTAGATACTAAAAATCATTCAAATTATTGTGCTTGCAACTTTACTAAAATTGCAGGATGTGATTTTTCTTTTGTAGCTCCAGTTACCTTACATGAACTTTTAGAATCCAATCTCATGTTGATTCACAAGCTACTGCCTACTCCCATTGGGATGAACCTTACTTTGGTAAAGCAACTATTACTTCATCAAGATCTAATAGAGATCCTAGGAAAAATCAAGGAGAATGGACAGAAAACTCTGGTAACTGTTCATCATGATGTGCAAGAAATACATCGTGTTGTAGAAAGGGTGGAAAGTGATGCCGAGCACAAGTGGTGGGATACCCTTTTCGGGTGGTCACCCACCGCCACCGGTATCCTGAACAAATTGTGCCATCCCGTTGTTGTTCTTCTGATTTTAGTTATGATTGGTTTTGTTTTATCAGTAATCTTGCTTATTGTAAATTGGAGAATGATGAAACGATGAACAAAATTAACATCTATAATTAATGCACACCACTTGGCCGACATCCTTTACACTATAGATGTTCCCAGGACTGTAGACACAAGAAGATGATAGGGTTGGTAGATATGTTTTACATCATTTTCTTTTATGATTTGTTTTAATCACTGTTTTAATTATTTTTGTTTCTTGATTATAAAATTATACTGAGTAATATCGATGATACTAGGTTTATTACTTTACTGCTTAATATTGATTATACTGGTTTATTATTTGATCAATTTATTGTTTAATTGATTAATATTGATTATTATTTAAACAAACTATTGCTGATTTAATTCTTGTCTTAGTTTTCCTGTTTTCTCTTTCCTTTCCTTTTTCTCTTCCCTTTTCCCTGGAATGTGCTGCCAACACTTGATGAGTCCTGAAGACTCCACGACGACACCATGGAACCCTGCTGATGAAGATCTTTCGAGGGCAATCGTCAGTCACGGGGTGGTGTAAGAGCCCGTCTGAAGCCCCTCATTTTCCATTCTGCCTTCCGATTGCCACGAGAAAGAATCCCTTCCTCCACTGCAGTTCCGGCTTAGAACAGGACACAGTGCAGGTGCAACCACTGAACCGTCATGCTAGCTGTTCCGAACAAGGCCTGGCAAGAACTTGGCAAGGACTTGGCAAGGACTTGGCAAAGACCTGACGTGGACCCAGCACGGGACAGCGTGATGCGCGGCCTGCTTCTAATCTCCGTTCTTAAGCCAAATGAACTTTTGGGGTGACTCCCGGGGTCCTTCATTGAAGACCCCTCATCTGCCTCGTTACCAGTGTGACAAACAAAGAATGAGAACCCTCCTCCCAAGGACTGAGACTGAGACCCCTGCTATAGGGAGGAGGGGAAATTGGTGGTCTGACCACTAATGACATGACCTGTTTCCCTTCAGTGATTCAAATGGACTTATTCTTCATTGGATTCGTCTTGCTTTGGTGGTTTCTGTGGACTCAGCTGTTCCCGCGTGGCGATTACAATGGACTTTCGTTGTTACACTTGCTCCCCCCTCTTTCCTCTGTGGACTATAACTGGAGCCCCGAGTCGACCAGAACTTCGGAGACTCCCCCGACACGACAGACGGATCCCCATCGTCCGGACCACTGAGGATCTCGCCTGTGTTGGTAGCTATTCCCATACCCCTCTTCTCTCTCTCTCTCTCCTTTTATCTCCTTTCCGATCCCCACTATCGCATTTACTGTTTTGGCCCCTAATAAGGTGCATTTGTTGTGATTAACTGATAGTCCCTTGTTGTTTGCCTTTTTGCACTTTTGGGATCGGTGAAAAGAACCATCACGACACCCCGCAAGAAGCGGATCGTGACATTAAAATTGGCGTCACGGACAGGATTTCTGTCTAGACAGAAGGGTTGCAGCTGAAAAGGCACCCACACTGTCTTTGGAAATTCACAAAGGATCCACTAGTGCAAAAGGCGGGACACTTGTTTTGTTGTTGTTGTGTATCTGGTCTGGGAAGGAAGGGACAACTTGAAGCAACTAAGCAGAGCCTCCCAGGCAGATTATTGTCCTTTCACCCAGCCAGGGAAGCGAAGGGCGACACAGCGAGGGCTGTGTAGTTTTGTGGAACTTAAGTTTGTAGCTCCCTGTCGTGGTTTTGGTCCCTTCACAAAATGAGTGACAATCTTAGCCTTGAAATTAAAGCTGAATTTTATGCACTACTAGCCAAACACAATGCCAGACCTTCTACGGAAGGAGAAAAATGGGCACAGAGTAATTGGTTGAACTTAGAAAATGTTATTGATAGAGTGTGTTCATTACAACATGAAACAAAATTCAAACTGGGCAAAAATAAAACTACCTTATGCTCAGTTTTGGGAGCTTGTCTTACGGCAGCTATAGAAAATGGCTTCGAGCGAAGAAGTGAGGAACATGCTCTAATAGACTCCCTTCAAAATCTAGTTGAAATTTTGCAAAAACAGTTCTATGAAGCAAAAGATGTGATCTATGCATTGCGAGCTGCCTTAACAGAGGAACATGTTAACAAATCACATCATGCTGATTCCTCTACAGAGCCTGAGGAGAAGGAAACTCCTCACATGAAACAAATCTATCCTCATCAAGAACTTGAAGCAGCAAGTAATTGTGGGGAACATTGCTGCCATCACTTGAGACCCTTGATTAAAACTATCTCAGTGTATAGCTATCTCAGTGATGATGATCTCCAACCTCACATCACAACCAAACACATACCATCACAACTAAACACTGCCACTGAGCTAGCTAAGCTTAAAAGGGAATATGGACACCCTCCACATGAATCAGAAACAGAATATGTTTTCCGGGTGTCCCTCACTGGTGGTGATCAAATTCAATTAACTGAACAGGAAGCCAGTGGGTACTGGGGACATGGTGTCTTCTTAACAACAGGAGAGAAAGGTGACACATGGTCCCTGACACAGCGTGCAGCTTTTTGGGCCGGGGGAACAAGCCCCTTGGAAAGGGGAGATCCCATAGCTAGAATTAGTACCCCCGACCAACTCTTGGAAAATGTGCACAAAGCTGCTTGCCTGCAAATGACTCTCAAAAAGAAATTAATTCCTGACTTTGAATCCCTGATGCAATTACCTGTGAAGCCCGAGATAACGACCCCTTGAATTTGTGGGCTTCCAGAATCACTCAAACCTACAGCAATTCTCCTTCCAAAAACGATAGCAGCTGTATCTCCTGTAGAAAGACCAGATAGATTTCCTAGTAAGCAGAAGGACCCATTTGTTCCCCTTTATGACTTGTTGAGGAAAGGGGTGAAATGGGATTGGAGTCTTTCTCAGGAGTCAGCATTGCAATTGCTGATTTTTGAAGCAACAGCTCATCAAGCAGTGACCCCTATCCATCCTACAGATCCTTTCCAGGTGGAATGGGGATTTGCCTCCTCAGGGCTGTCAGTACACATATGGCAGCGGGGTGCTGAGGGTCTGACAAGACCTGTTGGTTTTTACTCCCGTGGTTCCAAAGATGCTGAGAAAAGATACACTACCTGGGAAAAAGGATTGTTGATGGTTATCTTAGCTTTCCTAGAAGTAGAAAAAATTGCACGAAAACAACCAATTGTATTGAGAGGCCCCTTCAAGGTTATTAAGACAGCCACTAGTGGGACTCCCCCTCCTGACGGGGTGGCCCAGAGGGCCTTAGTGAGAAAGTGGTATGCTCAGGTTGAACATTACTGTAACTTCTTCTCAATGACAGAAGGATCTGTAAAAACTTTACCAATCCAAGAAACGGAGAGCTTGGACAAACCTGCCTCTGTAATCAAAGTAACCCCTCCTTTCTGCCCCAAACAATCAGCAAACTCTTGGTTTACTGATGCTTCTGCTAAAGGGAAAGGAAAAGTATGGAAATCTAGGGCAGAAGCCCTCCACTTTTCCTCTGGTGAGCAAATGATTACAGAGGGAGAAGGTAGTGCACACATTGGGGAGCTGATAGCTGTCTGGAGTGTTTTTCAACGAGAAGCACAGAATTCCTCTTTGGTCTGCATCTACACTGACTCCTATGCTCTGTACCAAATGATCCTAATAATCCAGCTCATGACCCTGGCCAACCTGTTCTGGTGGACCTCTCTTACTATAGGACTAGTAGCACTTGTGCTAAAACCCCCTCTGAATAAATATGCATGGGAAGCCTCTGGTGCTCTAGGGAAAGAGCATTGGACAAATACATGCTGGATAATTCCATCATTCTAACTTTTCTGCCTCTCGGCGGCAGAATTCTGTTGTGTTTACTTTTTCAGAAGAACTCCGAGGGACATGAAGACCACCTAATCCATGATCAAACTGGTAATACTTTTCTGCATCCTACCACAACCCCATGGCCAGAAACCAGCTGAGTGACCGTGGTCTGAACTAATTGTGGTAGCATGCAGAAAAAGTGAAAGGATCTCTTTAAGCACAAAAAGGTCTGCACGCACCCAAGCGTACAGGATTGTTGGCACAATTTTACACTAACACAGACTGCAGAAGTGGTTTGTTTATGGGGAAAAAACACACCAAAGGGCTTTCTTTTAAGTTTATAATAAATGCTGTAGCTCAATCTACTACGGTTTATACCACCACCACTACCAGCACTCGAGCCCAGCCACCAGTTATGCTTACCCCGAAAATTTTTGAAGTTGGACCATATATAATCAGGAAAACTGGCCAACAACAGATATTATTTGATCCGGCATGGTCTCTTAAACAAGTCAAATTGCTGATGCAAAACAATGTCTCAGAAATACAACCAGCTTGTTCACCCTTTTTGCAAACCTCTTTTCAGGCTTGGACAACCTGGCTGCGACAGTGGAACCCTCCTAAAAAACGGGTGCCAAGAGACATAACTGGTGTTGTGGGAACAGAATTGGGAATCAGTTCAGAGGTATTAATGAATAAATTGGCTTCTCCGACTAGAGATTTGACCAAAATACAGCAACCACTGCAGTCGTCCTTATCGGCCTTGGGAACACATCAGTGCTTGCTATCAAACATTCTACCAAATTGGGAAAAGATAAATGTGAAGGATAAAAAATTGATCATTGATGCACTTAATGCCACACAAAGCAATGTTTCCTTAGCTCTTAGCTGTATCCAGGCTCAATTATGGATGCAGTCAGTTGCTGCCTCAATTATAAGAGAAGGTGAAGAAGGCACTTTTCCTACTGAGATTAGGAAAATAGTCTGGGACAGTGCCACTGACTTTGAAAGAGATTTCCAATCCTGGTGGAATTTAGTGAATTTTACCTATGACCCTAACACAAACACAGCCACAGCATTTTGTGCTGACCATAAGTAATGCCTCAGTGCATTTGATATTCCCTAGCATCGCATTAGGATTAAATCATGATGGAGCCACTTTCTATCCTTCTGAACATAGAGAATGGGCCCGTCAAATTGATGACAAATGGCAAACTGTCAATTTAGAGTCCTGTACTATCCGAGAACAACTAGGGTTTATCTGTGAAGGTAATGCAATTATAGCTCAAGATATCTGTTTAGACACAGAACAAAATAGCTGTCATTTTGATATTCATCCTAACGAGACTTCTGAAACAGTCCTTGTATCTACAGGCAATGGGCGTGCCTGCTTCAGAACCGCTTGTGATACTGTGTTTATAGAAAGTACAGTAGTAGATACTAAAAATCATTCAAATTATTGTGCTTGCAACTTTACTAAAATTGCAGGATGTGATTTTTCTTTTGTAGCTCCAGTTACCTTACATGAACTTTTAGAATCCAATCTCATGTTGATTCACAAGCTACTGCCTACTCCCATTGGGATGAACCTTACTTTGGTAAAGCAACCATTACTTCATCAAGATCTAATAGAGATCCTAGGAAAAATCAAGGAGAATGGACAGAAAACTCTGGTAACTGTTCATCATGATGTGCAAGAAATACATCGTGTTGTAGAAAGGGTGGAAAGTGATGCCGAGCACAAGTGGTGGGATACCCTTTTCGGGTGGTCACCCACCGCCACCGGTATCCTGAACAAATTGTGCCATCCCGTTGTTGTTCTTCTGATTTTAGTTATGATTGGTTTTGTTTTATCAGTAATCTTGCTTATTGTAAATTGGAGAATGATGAAACGATGAACAAAATTAACATCTATAATTAATGCACACCACTTGGCCGACATCCTTTACACTATAGATGTTCCCAGGACTGTAGACACAAGAAGATTATAGGGTTGGTAGATATGTTTTACATCATTTTCTTTTATGATTTGTTTTAATCACTGTTTTAATTATTTTTGTTTCTTGATTATAAAATTATACTGAGTAATATCGATGATACTAGGTTTATTACTTTACTGCTTAATATTGATTATACTGGTTTATTATTTGATCAATTTATTGTTTAATTGATTAATATTGATTATTATTTAAACAAACTATTGCTGATTTAATTCTTGTCTTAGTTTTCCTGTTTTCTCTTTCCTTTCCTTTTTCTCTTCCCTTTTCCCTGGAATGTGCTGCCAACACTTGATGAGTCCTGAAGACTCCACGACGACACCATGGAACCCTGCTGATGAAGATCTTTCGAGGGCAATCGTCAGTCACGGGGGTGGTGTAAGAGCCCGTCTGAAGCCCCTCATTTTCCATTCTGCCTTCCGATTGCCACGAGAAAGAATCCCTTCCTCCACTGCAGTTCCGGCTTAGAACAGGACACAGTGCAGGTGCAACCACTGAACCGTCATGCTAGCTGTTCCGAACAAGGCCTGGCAAGAACTTGGCAAGGACTTGGCAAAGACCTGACGTGGACCCAGCACGGGACAGCGTGATGCGCGGCCTGCTTCTAATCTCCGTTCTTAAGCCAAATGAACTTTTGGGGTGACTCCCGGGGTCCTTCATTGAAGACCCCTCATCTGCCTCGTTACCAGTGTGACAAACAAAGAATGAGAACCCTCCTCCCAAGGACTGAGACTGAGACCCCTGCTATAGGGAGGAGGGGAAATTGGTGGTCTGACCACTAATGACATGACCTGTTTCCCTTCAGTGATTCAAATGGACTTATTCTTCATTGGATTCGTCTTGCTTTGGTGGTTTCTGTGGACTCAGCTGTTCCCGCGTGGCGATTACAATGGACTTTCGTTGTTACACTTGCTCCCCCCTCTTTCCTCTGTGGACTATAACTGGAGCCCCGAGTCGACCAGAACTTCGGAGACTCCCCCGACACGACAGACGGATCCCCATCGTCCGGACCACTGAGGATCTCGCCTGTGTTGGTAGCTATTCCCATACCCCTCTTCTCTCTCTCTCTCTCCTTTTATCTCCTTTCCGATCCCCACTATCGCATTTACTGTTTTGGCCCCTAATAAAGGTGCATTTGTTGTGATTAACTGATAGTCCCTTGTTGTTTGCCTTTTTGCACTTTTGGGATCGGTGAAAAGAACCATCACGACACCCCGCAAGAAGCGGATCGTGACATTAAAATTGGCGTCACGGACAGGATTTCTGTCTAGACAGAAGGGTTGCAGCTGAAAAGGCACCCACACTGTCTTTGGAAATTCACAAAGGATCCACTAGTGCAAAAGGCGGGACACTTGTTTTGTTGTTGTTGTGTATCTGGTCTGGGAAGGAAGGGACAACTTGAAGCAACTAAGCAGAGCCTCCCAGGCAGATTATTGTCCTTTCACCCAGCCAGGGAAGCGAAGGGCGACACAGCGAGGGCTGTGTAGTTTTGTGGAACTTAAGTTTGTAGCTCCCTGTCGTGGTTTTGGTCCCTTCACAAAATGAGTGACAATCTTAGCCTTGAAATTAAAGCTGAATTTTATGCACTACTAGCCAAACACAATGCCAGACCTTCTACGGAAGGAGAAAAATGGGCACAGAGTAATTGGTTGAACTTAGAAAATGTTATTGATAGAGTGTGTTCATTACAACATGAAACAAAATTCAAACTGGGCAAAAATAAAACTACCTTATGCTCAGTTTTGGGAGCTTGTCTTACGGCAGCTATAGAAAATGGCTTCGAGCGAAGAAGTGAGGAACATGCTCTAATAGACTCCCTTCAAAATCTAGTTGAAATTTTGCAAAAACAGTTCTATGAAGCAAAAGATGTGATCTATGCATTGCGAGCTGCCTTAACAGAGGAACATGTTAACAAATCACATCATGCTGATTCCTCTACAGAGCCTGAGGAGAAGGAAACTCCTCACATGAAACAAATCTATCCTCATCAAGAACTTGAAGCAGCAAGTAATTGTGGGGAACATTGCTGCCATCACTTGAGACCCTTGATTAAAACTATCTCAGTGTATAGCTATCTCAGTGATGATGATCTCCAACCTCACATCACAACCAAACACATACCATCACAACTAACACTGCCACTGAGCTAGCTAAGCTTAAAAGGGAATATGGACACCCTCCACATGAATCAGAAACAGAATATGTTTTCCGGGTGTCCCTCACTGGTGGTGATCAAATTCAATTAACTGAACAGGAAGCCAGTGGGTACTGGGGACATGGTGTCTTCTTAACAACAGGAGAGAAAGGTGACACATGGTCCCTGACACAGCGTGCAGCTTTTTGGGCCGGGGGAACAAGCCCCTTGGAAAGGGGAGATCCCATAGCTAGAATTAGTACCCCCGACCAACTCTTGGAAAATGTGCACAAAGCTGCTTGCCTGCAAATGACTCTCAAAAGAAATTAATTCCTGACTTTGAATCCCTGATGCAATTACCTGTGAAGCCCGAGATAACGACCCCTTGAATTTGTGGGCTTCCAGAATCACTCAAACCTACAGCAATTCTCCTTCCAAAAACGATAGCAGCTGTATCTCCTGTAGAAAGACCAGATAGATTTCCTAGTAAGCAGAAGGACCCATTTGTTCCCCTTTATGACTTGTTGAGGAAAGGGGTGAAATGGGATTGGAGTCTTTCTCAGGAGTCAGCATTGCAATTGCTGATTTTTGAAGCAACAGCTCATCAAGCAGTTGCAGACCCCTATCCATCCTACAGATCCTTTCCAGGTGGAATGGGGATTTGCCTCCTCAGGGCTGTCAGTACACATATGGCAGCGGGGTGCTGAGGGTCTGACAAGACCTGTTGGTTTTTACTCCCGTGGTTCCAAAGATGCTGAGAAAAGATACACTACGTGGGAAAAAGGATTGTTGATGGTTATCTTAGCTTTCCTAGAAGTAGAAAAAATTGCACGAAAACAACCAATTGTATTGAGAGGCCCCTTCAAGGTTATTAAGACAGCCACTAGTGGGACTCCCCTCCTGACGGGGTGGCCCAGAGGGCCTCAGTGAGAAAGTGGTATGCTCAGGTTGAACATTACTGTAACTTCTTCTCAATGACAGAAGGATCTGTAAAAACTTTACCAATCCAAGAAACGGAGAGCTTGGACAAACCTGCCTCTGTAATCAAAGTAACCCCTCCTTTCTGCCCCAAACAATCAGCAAACTCTTGGTTTACTGATGCTTCTGCTAAAGGGAAAGGAAAAGTATGGAAATCTAGGGCAGAAGCCCTCCACTTTTCCTCTGGTGAGCAAATGATTACAGAGGGAGAAGGTAGTGCACACATTGGGGAGCTGATAGCTGTCTGGAGTGTTTTTCAACGAGAAGCACAGAATTCCTCTTTGGTCTGCATCTACACTGACTCCTATGCTCTGTACCAAATGATCCTAATAATCCAGCTCATGACCCTGGCCAACCTGTTCTGGTGGACCTCTCTTACTATAGGACTAGTAGCACTTGTGCTAAAACCCCCTCTGAATAAATATGCATGGGAAGCCTCTGGTGCTCTAGGGAAAGAGCATTGGACAAATACATGCTGGATAATTCCATCATTCTAACTTTTCTGCCTCTCGGCGGCAGAATTCTGTTGTGTTTACTTTTTCAGAAGAACTCCGAGGGACATGAAGACCACCTAATCCATGATCAAACTGGTAATACTTTTCTGCATCCTACCACAACCCCATGGCCAGAAACCAGCTGAGTGACCGTGGTCTGAACTAATTGTGGTAGCATGCAGAAAAAGTGAAAGGATCTCTTTAAGCACAAAAAGGTCTGCACGCACCCAAGCGTACAGGATTGTTGGCACAATTTTACACTAACACAGACTGCAGAAGTGGTTTGTTTATGGGGAAAAAACAACACCAAAGGGCTTTCTTTTAAGTTTATAATAAATGCTGTAGCTCAATCTACTACGGTTTATACCACCACCACTACCAGCACTCGAGCCCAGCCACCAGTTATGCTTACCCCGAAAATTTTTGAAGTTGGACCATATATAATCAGGAAAACTGGCCAACAACAGATATTATTTGATCCGGCATGGTCTCTTAAACAAGTCAAATTGCTGATGCAAAACAATGTCTCAGAAATACAACCAGCTTGTTCACCCTTTTTGCAAACCTCTTTTCAGGCTTGGACAACCTGGCTGCGACAGTGGAACCCTCCTAAAAAACGGGTGCCAAGAGACATAACTGGTGTTGTGGGAACAGAATTGGGAATCAGTTCAGAGGTATTAATGAATAAATTGGCTTCTCCGACTAGAGATTTGACCAAAATACAGCAACCACTGCAGTCGTCCTTATCGGCCTTGGGAACACATCAGTGCTTGCTATCAAACATTCTACCAAATTGGGAAAAGATAAATGTGAAGGATAAAAAATTGATCCTTGATGCACTTAATGCCACACAAAGCAATGTTTCCTTAGCTCTTAGCTGTATCCAGGCTCAATTATGGATGCAGTCAGTTGCTGCCTCAATTATAAGAGAAGGTGAAGAAGGCACTTTTCCTACTGAGATTAGGAAAATAGTCTGGGACAGTGCCACTGACTTTGAAAGAGATTTCCAATCCTGGTGGAATTTAGTGAATTTTACCTATGACCCTAACACAAACACAGCCACAGCATTTTGTGCTGACCATAAGCAATGCCTCAGTGCATTTGATATTCCCTAGCATCGCATTAGGATTAAATCATGATGGAGCCACTTTCTATCCTTCTGAACATAGAGAATGGGCCCGTCAAATTGATGACAAATGGCAAACTGTCAATTTAGAGTCCTGTACTATCCGAGAACAACTAGGGTTTATCTGTGAAGGTAATGCAATTATAGCTCAAGATATCTGTTTAGACACAGAACAAAATAGCTGTCATTTTGATATTCATCCTAACGAGACTTCTGAAACAGTCCTTGTATCTACAGGCAATGGGCGTGCCTGCTTCAGAACCGCTTGTGATACTGTGTTTATAGAAAGTACAGTAGTAGATACTAAAAATCATTCAAATTATTGTGCTTGCAACTTTACTAAAATTGCAGGATGTGATTTTTCTTTTGTAGCTCCAGTTACCTTACATGAACTTTTAGAATCCAATCTCATGTTGATTCACAAGCTACTGCCTACTCCCATTGGGATGAACCTTACTTTGGTAAAGCAACTATTACTTCATCAAGATCTAATAGAGATCCTAGGAAAAATCAAGGAGAATGGACAGAAAACTCTGGTAACTGTTCATCATGATGTGCAAGAAATACATCGTGTTGTAGAAAGGGTGGAAAGTGATGCCGAGCACAAGTGGTGGGATACCCTTTTCGGGTGGTCACCCACCGCCACCGGTATCCTGAACAAATTGTGCCATCCCGTTGTTGTTCTTCTGATTTTAGTTATGATTGGTTTTGTTTTATCAGTAATCTTGCTTATTGTAAATTGGAGAATGATGAAACGATGAACAAAATTAACATCTATAATTAATGCACACCACTTGGCCGACATCCTTTACACTATAGATGTTCCCAGGACTGTAGACACAAGAAGATTATAGGGTTGGTAGATATGTTTTACATCATTTTCTTTTATGATTTGTTTTAATCACTGTTTTAATTATTTTTGTTTCTTGATTATAAAATTATACTGAGTAATATCGATGATACTAGGTTTATTACTTTACTGCTTAATATTGATTATACTGGTTTATTATTTGATCAATTTATTGTTTAATTGATTAATATTGATTATTATTTAAACAAACTATTGCTGATTTAATTCTTGTCTTAGTTTTCCTGTTTTCTCTTTCCTTTCCTTTTTCTCTTCCCTTTTCCCTGGAATGTGCTGCCAACACTTGATGAGTCCTGAAGACTCCACGACGACACCATGGAACCCTGCTGATGAAGATCTTTCGAGGGCAATCGTCAGTCACGGGGTGGTGTAAGAGCCCGTCTGAAGCCCCTCATTTTCCATTCTGCCTTCCGATTGCCACGAGAAAGAATCCCTTCCTCCACTGCAGTTCCGGCTTAGAACAGGACACAGTGCAGGTGCAACCACTGAACCGTCATGCTAGCTGTTCCGAACAAGGCCTGGCAAGAACTTGGCAAGGACTTGGCAAAGACCTGACGTGGACCCAGCACGGGACAGCGTGATGCGCGGCCTGCTTCTAATCTCCGTTCTTAAGCCAAATGAACTTTTGGGGTGACTCCCGGGGTCCTTCATTGAAGACCCCTCATCTGCCTCGTTACCAGTGTGACAAACAAAGAATGAGAACCCTCCTCCCAAGGACTGAGACTGAGACCCCTGCTATAGGGAGGAGGGGAAATTGGTGGTCTGACCACTAATGACATGACCTGTTTCCCTTCAGTGATTCAAATGGACTTATTCTTCATTGGATTCGTCTTGCTTTGGTGGTTTCTGTGGACTCAGCTGTTCCCGCGTGGCGATTACAATGGACTTTCGTTGTTACACTTGCTCCCCCCTCTTTCCTCTGTGGACTATAACTGGAGCCCCGAGTCGACCAGAACTTCGGAGACTCCCCCGACACGACAGACGGATCCCCATCGTCCGGACCACTGAGGATCTCGCCTGTGTTGGTAGCTATTCCCATACCCCTCTTCTCTCTCTCTCTCTCCTTTTATCTCCTTTCCGATCCCCACTATCGCATTTACTGTTTTGGCCCCTAATAAAGGTGCATTTGTTGTGATTAACTGATAGTCCCTTGTTGTTTGCCTTTTTGCACTTTTGGGATCGGTGAAAAGAACCATCACGACACCCCGCAAGAAGCGGATCGTGACATTAAAATTGGCGTCACGGACAGGATTTCTGTCTAGACAGAAGGGTTGCAGCTGAAAAGGCACCCACACTGTCTTTGGAAAT
This sequence comes from Vidua chalybeata, assembly GCF_026979565.1. Taxonomy (NCBI): domain Eukaryota; kingdom Metazoa; phylum Chordata; class Aves; order Passeriformes; family Viduidae; genus Vidua; species Vidua chalybeata. The sequence continues at coordinate 188,359 of NW_026530356.1, read as the reverse complement.
TCACAAAGGATCCACTAGTGCAAAAGGCGGGACACTTGTTTTGTTGTTGTTGTGTATCTGGTCTGGGAAGGAAGGGACAACTTGAAGCAACTAAGCAGAGCCTCCCAGGCAGATTATTGTCCTTTCACCCAGCCAGGGAAGCGAAGGGCGACACAGCGAGGGCTGTGTAGTTTTGTGGAACTTAAGTTTGTAGCTCCCTGTCGTGGTTTTGGTCCCTTCACAAAATGAGTGACAATCTTAGCCTTGAAATTAAAGCTGAATTTTATGCACTACTAGCCAAACACAATGCCAGACCTTCTACGGAAGGAGAAAAATGGGCACAGAGTAATTGGTTGAACTTAGAAAATGTTATTGATAGAGTGTGTTCATTACAACATGAAACAAAATTCAAACTGGGCAAAAATAAAACTACCTTATGCTCAGTTTTGGGAGCTTGTCTTACGGCAGCTATAGAAAATGGCTTCGAGCGAAGAAGTGAGGAACATGCTCTAATAGACTCCCTTCAAAATCTAGTTGAAATTTTGCAAAAACAGTTCTATGAAGCAAAAGATGTGATCTATGCATTGCGAGCTGCCTTAACAGAGGAACATGTTAACAAATCACATCATGCTGATTCCTCTACAGAGCCTGAGGAGAAGGAAACTCCTCACATGAAACAAATCTATCCTCATCAAGAACTTGAAGCAGCAAGTAATTGTGGGGAACATTGCTGCCATCACTTGAGACCCTTGATTAAAACTATCTCAGTGTATAGCTATCTCAGTGATGATGATCTCCAACCTCACATCACAACCAAACACATACCATCACAACTAAACACTGCCACTGAGCTAGCTAAGCTTAAAAGGGAATATGGACACCCTCCACATGAATCAGAAACAGAATATGTTTTCCGGGTGTCCCTCACTGGTGGTGATCAAATTCAATTAACTGAACAGGAAGCCAGTGGGTACTGGGGACATGGTGTCTTCTTAACAACAGGAGAGAAAGGTGACACATGGTCCCTGACACAGCGTGCAGCTTTTTGGGCCGGGGGAACAAGCCCCTTGGAAAGGGGAGATCCCATAGCTAGAATTAGTACCCCCGACCAACTCTTGGAAAATGTGCACAAAGCTGCTTGCCTGCAAATGACTCTCAAAAAGAAATTAATTCCTGACTTTGAATCCCTGATGCAATTACCTGTGAAGCCCGAGATAACGACCCCTTGAATTTGTGGGCTTCCAGAATCACTCAAACCTACAGCAATTCTCCTTCCAAAAACGATAGCAGCTGTATCTCCTGTAGAAAGACCAGATAGATTTCCTAGTAAGCAGAAGGACCCATTTGTTCCCCTTTATGACTTGTTGAGGAAAGGGGTGAAATGGGATTGGAGTCTTTCTCAGGAGTCAGCATTGCAATTGCTGATTTTTGAAGCAACAGCTCATCAAGCAGTGACCCCTATCCATCCTACAGATCCTTTCCAGGTGGAATGGGGATTTGCCTCCTCAGGGCTGTCAGTACACATATGGCAGCGGGGTGCTGAGGGTCTGACAAGACCTGTTGGTTTTTACTCCCGTGGTTCCAAAGATGCTGAGAAAAGATACACTACCTGGGAAAAAGGATTGTTGATGGTTATCTTAGCTTTCCTAGAAGTAGAAAAAATTGCACGAAAACAACCAATTGTATTGAGAGGCCCCTTCAAGGTTATTAAGACAGCCACTAGTGGGACTCCCCCTCCTGACGGGGTGGCCCAGAGGGCCTTAGTGAGAAAGTGGTATGCTCAGGTTGAACATTACTGTAACTTCTTCTCAATGACAGAAGGATCTGTAAAAACTTTACCAATCCAAGAAACGGAGAGCTTGGACAAACCTGCCTCTGTAATCAAAGTAACCCCTCCTTTCTGCCCCAAACAATCAGCAAACTCTTGGTTTACTGATGCTTCTGCTAAAGGGAAAGGAAAAGTATGGAAATCTAGGGCAGAAGCCCTCCACTTTTCCTCTGGTGAGCAAATGATTACAGAGGGAGAAGGTAGTGCACACATTGGGGAGCTGATAGCTGTCTGGAGTGTTTTTCAACGAGAAGCACAGAATTCCTCTTTGGTCTGCATCTACACTGACTCCTATGCTCTGTACCAAATGATCCTAATAATCCAGCTCATGACCCTGGCCAACCTGTTCTGGTGGACCTCTCTTACTATAGGACTAGTAGCACTTGTGCTAAAACCCCCTCTGAATAAATATGCATGGGAAGCCTCTGGTGCTCTAGGGAAAGAGCATTGGACAAATACATGCTGGATAATTCCATCATTCTAACTTTTCTGCCTCTCGGCGGCAGAATTCTGTTGTGTTTACTTTTTCAGAAGAACTCCGAGGGACATGAAGACCACCTAATCCATGATCAAACTGGTAATACTTTTCTGCATCCTACCACAACCCCATGGCCAGAAACCAGCTGAGTGACCGTGGTCTGAACTAATTGTGGTAGCATGCAGAAAAAGTGAAAGGATCTCTTTAAGCACAAAAAGGTCTGCACGCACCCAAGCGTACAGGATTGTTGGCACAATTTTACACTAACACAGACTGCAGAAGTGGTTTGTTTATGGGGAAAAAACAACACCAAAGGGCTTTCTTTTAAGTTTATAATAAATGCTGTAGCTCAATCTACTACGGTTTATACCACCACCACTACCAGCACTCGAGCCCAGCCACCAGTTATGCTTACCCCGAAAATTTTTGAAGTTGGACCATATATAATCAGGAAAACTGGCCAACAACAGATATTATTTGATCCGGCATGGTCTCTTAAACAAGTCAAATTGCTGATGCAAAACAATGTCTCAGAAATACAACCAGCTTGTTCACCCTTTTTGCAAACCTCTTTTCAGGCTTGGACAACCTGGCTGCGACAGTGGAACCCTCCTAAAAAACGGGTGCCAAGAGACATTAACTGGTGTTGTGGGAACAGAATTGGGAATCAGTTCAGAGGTATTAATGAATAAATTGGCTTCTCCGACTAGAGATTTGACCAAAATACAGCAACCACTGCAGTCGTCCTTATCGGCCTTGGGAACACATCAGTGCTTGCTATCAAACATTCTACCAAATTGGGAAAAGATAAATGTGAAGGATAAAAAATTGATCCTTGATGCACTTAATGCCACACAAAGCAATGTTTCCTTAGCTCTTAGCTGTATCCAGGCTCAATTATGGATGCAGTCAGTTGCTGCCTCAATTATAAGAGAAGGTGAAGAAGGCACTTTTCCTACTGAGATTAGGAAAATAGTCTGGGACAGTGCCACTGACTTTGAAAGAGATTTCCAATCCTGGTGGAATTTAGTGAATTTTACCTATGACCCTAACACAAACACAGCCACAGCATTTTGTGCTGACCATAAGCAATGCCTCAGTGCATTTGATATTCCCTAGCATCGCATTAGGATTAAATCATGATGGAGCCACTTTCTATCCTTCTGAACATAGAGAATGGGCCCGTCAAATTGATGACAAATGGCAAACTGTCAATTTAGAGTCCTGTACTATCCGAGAACAACTAGGGTTTATCTGTGAAGGTAATGCAATTATAGCTCAAGATATCTGTTTAGACACAGAACAAAATAGCTGTCATTTTGATATTCATCCTAACGAGACTTCTGAAACAGTCCTTGTATCTACAGGCAATGGGCGTGCCTGCTTCAGAACCGCTTGTGATACTGTGTTTATAGAAAGTACAGTAGTAGATACTAAAAATCATTCAAATTATTGTGCTTGCAACTTTACTAAAATTGCAGGATGTGATTTTTCTTTTGTAGCTCCAGTTACCTTACATGAACTTTTAGAATCCAATCTCATGTTGATTCACAAGCTACTGCCTACTCCCATTGGGATGAACCTTACTTTGGTAAAGCAACTATTACTTCATCAAGATCTAATAGAGATCCTAGGAAAAATCAAGGAGAATGGACAGAAAACTCTGGTAACTGTTCATCATGATGTGCAAGAAATACATCGTGTTGTAGAAAGGGTGGAAAGTGATGCCGAGCACAAGTGGTGGGATACCCTTTTCGGGTGGTCACCCACCGCCACCGGTATCCTGAACAAATTGTGCCATCCCGTTGTTGTTCTTCTGATTTTAGTTATGATTGGTTTTGTTTTATCAGTAATCTTGCTTATTGTAAATTGGAGAATGATGAAACGATGAACAAAATTAACATCTATAATTAATGCACACCACTTGGCCGACATCCTTTACACTATAGATGTTCCCAGGACTGTAGACACAAGAAGATTATAGGGTTGGTAGATATGTTTTACATCATTTTCTTTTATGATTTGTTTTAATCACTGTTTTAATTATTTTTGTTTCTTGATTATAAAATTATACTGAGTAATATCGATGATACTAGGTTTATTACTTTACTGCTTAATATTGATTATACTGGTTTATTATTTGATCAATTTATTGTTTAATTGATTAATATTGATTATTATTTAAACAAACTATTGCTGATTTAATTCTTGTCTTAGTTTTCCTGTTTTCTCTTTCCTTTCCTTTTTCTCTTCCCTTTTCCCTGGAATGTGCTGCCAACACTTGATGAGTCCTGAAGACTCCACGACGACACCATGGAACCCTGCTGATGAAGATCTTTCGAGGGCAATCGTCAGTCACGGGGTGGTGTAAGAGCCCGTCTGAAGCCCCTCATTTTCCATTCTGCCTTCCGATTGCCACGAGAAAGAATCCCTTCCTCCACTGCAGTTCCGGCTTAGAACAGGACACAGTGCAGGTGCAACCACTGAACCGTCATGCTAGCTGTTCCGAACAAGGCCTGGCAAGAACTCTTGGCAAGGACTTGGCAAAGACCTGACGTGGACCCAGCACGGGACAGCGTGATGCGCGGCCTGCTTCTAATCTCCGTTCTTAAGCCAAATGAACTTTTGGGGTGACTCCCGGGGTCCTTCATTGAAGACCCCTCATCTGCCTCGTTACCAGTGTGACAAACAAAGAATGAGAACCCTCCTCCCAAGGACTGAGACTGAGACCCCTGCTATAGGGAGGAGGGGAAATTGGTGGTCTGACCACTAATGACATGACCTGTTTCCCTTCAGTGATTCAAATGGACTTATTCTTCATTGGATTCGTCTTGCTTTGGTGGTTTCTGTGGACTCAGCTGTTCCCGCGTGGCGATTACAATGGACTTTCGTTGTTACACTTGCTCCCCCCTCTTTCCTCTGTGGACTATAACTGGAGCCCCGAGTCGACCAGAACTTCGGAGACTCCCCCGACACGACAGACGGATCCCCATCGTCCGGACCACTGAGGATCTCGCCTGTGTTGGTAGCTATTCCCATACCCCTCTTCTCTCTCTCTCTCTCCTTTTATCTCCTTTCCGATCCCCACTATCGCATTTACTGTTTTGGCCCCTAATAAAGGTGCATTTGTTGTGATTAACTGATAGTCCCTTGTTGTTTGCCTTTTTGCACTTTTGGGATCGGTGAAAAGAACCATCACGACACCCCGCAAGAAGCGGATCGTGACATTAAAATTGGCGTCACGGACAGGATTTCTGTCTAGACAGAAGGGTTGCAGCTGAAAAGGCACCCACACTGTCTTTGGAAATTCACAAAGGATCCACTAGTGCAAAAGGCGGGACACTTGTTTTGTTGTTGTTGTGTATCTGGTCTGGGAAGGAAGGGACAACTTGAAGCAACTAAGCAGAGCCTCCCAGGCAGATTATTGTCCTTTCACCCAGCCAGGGAAGCGAAGGGCGACACAGCGAGGGCTGTGTAGTTTTGTGGAACTTAAGTTTGTAGCTCCCTGTCGTGGTTTTGGTCCCTTCACAAAATGAGTGACAATCTTAGCCTTGAAATTAAAGCTGAATTTTATGCACTACTAGCCAAACACAATGCCAGACCTTCTACGGAAGGAGAAAAATGGGCACAGAGTAATTGGTTGAACTTAGAAAATGTTATTGATAGAGTGTGTTCATTACAACATGAAACAAAATTCAAACTGGGCAAAAATAAAACTACCTTATGCTCAGTTTTGGGAGCTTGTCTTACGGCAGCTATAGAAAATGGCTTCGAGCGAAGAAGTGAGGAACATGCTCTAATAGACTCCCTTCAAAATCTAGTTGAAATTTTGCAAAAACAGTTCTATGAAGCAAAAGATGTGATCTATGCATTGCGAGCTGCCTTAACAGAGGAACATGTTAACAAATCACATCATGCTGATTCCTCTACAGAGCCTGAGGAGAAGGAAACTCCTCACATGAAACAAATCTATCCTCATCAAGAACTTGAAGCAGCAAGTAATTGTGGGGAACATTGCTGCCATCACTTGAGACCCTTGATTAAAACTATCTCAGTGTATAGCTATCTCAGTGATGATGATCTCCAACCTCACATCACAACCAAACACATACCATCACAACTAAACACTGCCACTGAGCTAGCTAAGCTTAAAAGGGAATATGGACACCCTCCACATGAATCAGAAACAGAATATGTTTTCCGGGTGTCCCTCACTGGTGGTGATCAAATTCAATTAACTGAACAGGAAGCCAGTGGGTACTGGGGACATGGTGTCTTCTTAACAACAGGAGAGAAAGGTGACACATGGTCCCTGACACAGCGTGCAGCTTTTTGGGCCGGGGGAACAAGCCCCTTGGAAAGGGGAGATCCCATAGCTAGAATTAGTACCCCCGACCAACTCTTGGAAAATGTGCACAAAGCTGCTTGCCTGCAAATGACTCTCAAAAAGAAATTAATTCCTGACTTTGAATCCCTGATGCAATTACCTGTGAAGCCCGAGATAACGACCCCTTGAATTTGTGGGCTTCCAGAATCACTCAAACCTACAGCAATTCTCCTTCCAAAAACGATAGCAGCTGTATCTCCTGTAGAAAGACCAGATAGATTTCCTAGTAAGCAGAAGGACCCATTTGTTCCCCTTTATGACTTGTTGAGGAAAGGGGTGAAATGGGATTGGAGTCTTTCTCAGGAGTCAGCATTGCAATTGCTGATTTTTGAAGCAACAGCTCATCAAGCAGTGACCCCTATCCATCCTACAGATCCTTTCCAGGTGGAATGGGGATTTGCCTCCTCAGGGCTGTCAGTACACATATGGCAGCGGGGTGCTGAGGGTCTGACAAGACCTGTTGGTTTTTACTCCCGTGGTTCCAAAGATGCTGAGAAAAGATACACTACCTGGGAAAAAGGATTGTTGATGGTTATCTTAGCTTTCCTAGAAGTAGAAAAAATTGCACGAAAACAACCAATTGTATTGAGAGGCCCCTTCAAGGTTATTAAGACAGCCACTAGTGGGACTCCCCCTCCTGACGGGGTGGCCCAGAGGGCCTTAGTGAGAAAGTGGTATGCTCAGGTTGAACATTACTGTAACTTCTTCTCAATGACAGAAGGATCTGTAAAAACTTTACCAATCCAAGAAACGGAGAGCTTGGACAAACCTGCCTCTGTAATCAAAGTAACCCCTCCTTTCTGCCCCAAACAATCAGCAAACTCTTGGTTTACTGATGCTTCTGCTAAAGGGAAAGGAAAAGTATGGAAATATAGGGCAGAAGCCCTCCACTTTTCCTCTGGTGAGCAAATGATTACAGAGGGAGAAGGTAGTGCACACATTGGGGAGCTGATAGCTGTCTGGAGTGTTTTTCAACGAGAAGCACAGAATTCCTCTTTGGTCTGCATCTACACTGACTCCTATGCTCTCTACCAAATGATCCTAATAATCCAGCTCATGACCCTGGCCAACCTGTTCTGGTGGACCTCTCTTACTATAGGACTAGTAGCACTTGTGCTAAAACCCCCTCTGAATAAATATGCATGGGAAGCCTCTGGTGCTCTAGGGAAAGAGCATTGGACAAATACATGCTGGATAATTCCATCATTCTAACTTTTCTGCCTCTCGGCGGCAGAATTCTGTTGTGTTTACTTTTTCAGAAGAACTCCGAGGGACATGAAGACCACCTAATCCATGATCAAACTGGTAATACTTTTCTGCATCCTACCACAACCCCATGGCCAGAAACCAGCTGAGTGACCGTGGTCTGAACTAATTGTGGTAGCATGCAGAAAAAGTGAAAGGATCTCTTTAAGCACAAAAAGGTCTGCACGCACCCAAGCGTACAGGATTGTTGGCACAATTTTACACTAACACAGACTGCAGAAGTGGTTTGTTTATGGGGAAAAAACAACACCAAAGGGCTTTCTTTTAAGTTTATAATAAATGCTGTAGCTCAATCTACTACGGTTTATACCACCACCACTACCAGCACTCGAGCCCAGCCACCAGTTATGCTTACCCCGAAAATTTTTGAAGTTGGACCATATATAATCAGGAAAACTGGCCAACAACAGATATTATTTGATCCGGCATGGTCTCTTAAACAAGTCAAATTGCTGATGCAAAACAATGTCTCAGAAATACAACCAGCTTGTTCACCCTTTTTGCAAACCTCTTTTCAGGCTTGGACAACCTGGCTGCGACAGTGGAACCCTCCTAAAAAACGGGTGCCAAGAGACATTAACTGGTGTTGTGGGAACAGAATTGGGAATCAGTTCAGAGGTATTAATGAATAAATTGGCTTCTCCGACTAGAGATTTGACCAAAATACAGCAACCACTGCAGTCGTCCTTATCGGCCTTGGGAACACATCAGTGCTTGCTATCAAACATTCTACCAAATTGGGAAAAGATAAATGTGAAGGATAAAAAATTGATCCTTGATGCACTTAATGCCACACAAAGCAATGTTTCCTTAGCTCTTAGCTGTATCCAGGCTCAATTATGGATGCAGTCAGTTGCTGCCTCAATTATAAGAGAAGGTGAAGAAGGCACTTTTCCTACTGAGATTAGGAAAATAGTCTGGGACAGTGCCACTGACTTTGAAAGAGATTTCCAATCCTGGTGGAATTTAGTGAATTTTACCTATGACCCTAACACAAACACAGCCACAGCATTTTGTGCTGACCATAAGTAATGCCTCAGTGCATTTGATATTCCCTAGCATCGCATTAGGATTAAATCATGATGGACCCACTTTCTATCCTTCTGAACATAGAGAATGGGCCCGTCAAATTGATGACAAATGGCAAACTGTCAATTTAGAGTCCTGTACTATCCGAGAACAACTAGGGTTTATCTGTGAAGGTAATGCAATTATAGCTCAAGATATCTGTTTAGACACAGAACAAAATAGCTGTCATTTTGATATTCATCCTAACGAGACTTCTGAAACAGTCCTTGTATCTACAGGCAATGGGCGTGCCTGCTTCAGAACCGCTTGTGATACTGTGTTTATTGAAAGTACAGTAGTAGATACTAAAAATCATTCAAATTATTGTGCTTGCAACTTTACTAAAATTGCAGGATGTGATTTTTCTTTTGTAGCTCCAGTTACCTTACATGAACTTTTAGAATCCAATCTCATGTTGATTCACAAGCTACTGCCTACTCCCATTGGGATGAACCTTACTTTGGTAAAGCAACTATTACTTCATCAAGATCTAATAGAGATCCTAGGAAAAATCAAGGAGAATGGACAGAAAACTCTGGTAACTGTTCATCATGATGTGCAAGAAATACATCGTGTTGTAGAAAGGGTGGAAAGTGATGCCGAGCACAAGTGGTGGGATACCCTTTTCGGGTGGTCACCCACCGCCACCGGTATCCTGAACAAATTGTGCCATCCCGTTGTTGTTCTTCTGATTTTAGTTATGATTGGTTTTGTTTTATCAGTAATCTTGCTTATTGTAAATTGGAGAATGATGAAACGATGAACAAAATTAACATCTATAATTAATGCACACCACTTGGCCGACATCCTTTACACTATAGATGTTCCCAGGACTGTAGACACAAGAAGATTATAGGGTTGGTAGATATGTTTTACATCATTTTCTTTTATGATTTGTTTTAATCACTGTTTTAATTATTTTTGTTTCTTGATTATAAAATTATACTGAGTAATATCGATGATACTAGGTTTATTACTTTACTGCTTAATATTGATTATACTGGTTTATTATTTGATCAATTTATTGTTTAATTGATTAATATTGATTATTATTTAAACAAACTATTGCTGATTTAATTCTTGTCTTAGTTTTCCTGTTTTCTCTTTCCTTTCCTTTTTCTCTTCCCTTTTCCCTGGAATGTGCTGCCAACACTTGATGAGTCCTGAAGACTCCACGACGACACCATGGAACCCTGCTGATGAAGATCTTTCGAGGGCAATCGTCAGTCACGGGGTGGTGTAAGAGCCCGTCTGAAGCCCCTCATTTTCCATTCTGCCTTCCGATTGCCACGAGAAAGAATCCCTTCCTCCACTGCAGTTCCGGCTTAGAACAGGACACAGTGCAGGTGCAACCACTGAACCGTCATGCTAGCTGTTCCGAACAAGGCCTGGCAAGAACTCGTCAAGGACTTGGCAAAGACCTGACGTGGACCCAGCACGGGACAGCGTGATGCGCGGCCTGCTTCTAATCTCCGTTCTTAAGCCAAATGAACTTTTGGGGTGACTCCCGGGGTCCTTCATTGAAGACCCCTCATCTGCCTCGTTACCAGTGTGACAAACAAAGAATGAGAACCCTCCTCCAAGGACTGAGACTGAGACCCTGCTATAGGGAGGAGGGGAAATTGGTGGTCTGACCACTAATGACATGACCTGTTTCCCTTCAGTGATTCAAATGGACTTATTCTTCATTGGATTCGTCTTGCTTTGGTGGTTTCTGTGGACTCAGCTGTTCCCGCGTGGCGATTACAATGGACTTTCGTTGTTACACTTGCTCCCCCCTCTTTCCTCTGTGGACTATAACTGGAGCCCCGAGTCGACCAGAACTTCGGAGACTCCCCCGACACGACAGACGGATCCCCATCGTCCGGACCACTGAGGATCTCGCCTGTGTTGGTAGCTATTCCCATACCCCTCTTCTCTCTCTCTCTCTCCTTTTATCTCCTTTCCGATCCCCACTATCGCATTTACTGTTTTGGCCCCTAATAAAGGTGCATTTGTTGTGATTAACTGATAGTCCCTTGTTGTTTGCCTTTTTGCACTTTGGGATCGGTGAAAAGAACCATCACGACACCCCGCAAGAAGCGGATCGTGACATTAAAATTGGCGTCACGGACAGGATTCTGTCTAGACAGAAGGGTTGCAGCTGAAAAGGCACCCACACTGTCTTTGGAAATTCACAAAGGATCCACTAGTGCAAAAGGCGGGACACTTGTTTTGTTGTTGTTGTGTATCTGGTCTGGGAAGGAAGGGACAACTTGAAGCAACTAAGCAGAGCCTCCCAGGCAGATTATTGTCCTTTCACCCAGCCAGGGAAGCGAAGGGCGACACAGCGAGGGCTGTGTAGTTTTGTGGAACTTAAGTTTGTAGCTCCCTGTCGTGGTTTTGGTCCCTTCACAAAATGAGTGACAATCTTAGCCTTGAAATTAAAGCTGAATTTTATGCACTACTAGCCAAACACAATGCCAGACCTTCTACGGAAGGAGAAAAATGGGCACAGAGTAATTGGTTGAACTTAGAAAATGTTATTGATAGAGTGTGTTCATTACAACATGAAACAAAATTCAAACTGGGCAAAAATAAAACTATCTTATGCTCAGTTTTGGGAGCTTGTCTTACGGCAGCTATAGAAAATGGCTTCGAGCGAAGAAGTGAGGAACATGCTCTAATAGACTCCCTTCAAAATCTAGTTGAAATTTTGCAAAAACAGTTCTATGAAGCAAAAGATGTGATCTATGCATTGCGAGCTGCCTTAACAGAGGAACATGTTAACAAATCACATCATGCTGATTCCTCTACAGAGCCTGAGGAGAAGGAAACTCCTCACATGAAACAAATCTATCCTCATCAAGAACTTGAAGCAGCAAGTAATTGTGGGGAACATTGCTGCCATCACTTGAGACCCTTGATTAAAACTATCTCAGTGTATAGCTATCTCAGTGATGATGATCTCCAACCTCACATCACAACCAAACACATACCATCACAACTAAACACTGCCACTGAGCTAGCTAAGCTTAAAAGGGAATATGGACACCCTCCACATGAATCAGAAACAGAATATGTTTTCCGGGTGTCCCTCACTGGTGGTGATCAAATTCAATTAACTGAACAGGAAGCCAGTGGGTACTGGGGACATGGTGTCTTCTTAACAACAGGAGAGAAAGGTGACACATGGTCCCTGACACAGCGTGCAGCTTTTTGGGCCGGGGGAACAAGCCCCTTGGAAAGGGGAGATCCCATAGCTAGAATTAGTACCCCCGACCAACTCTTGGAAAATGTGCACAAAGCTGCTTGCCTGCAAATGACTCTCAAAAAGAAATTAATTCCTGACTTTGAATCCCTGATGCAATTACCTGTGAAGCCCGAGATAACGACCCCTTGAATTTGTGGGCTTCCAGAATCACTCAAACCTACAGCAATTCTCCTTCCAAAAACGATAGCAGCTGTATCTCCTGTAGAAAGACCAGATAGATTTCCTAGTAAGCAGAAGGACCCATTTGTTCCCCTTTATGACTTGTTGAGGAAAGGGGTGAAATGGGATTGGAGTCTTTCTCAGGAGTCAGCATTGCAATTGCTGATTTTTGAAGCAACAGCTCATCAAGCAGTGACCCCTATCCATCCTACAGATCCTTTCCAGGTGGAATGGGGATTTGCCTCCTCAGGGCTGTCAGTACACATATGGCAGCGGGGTGCTGAGGGTCTGACAAGACCTGTTGGTTTTTACTCCCGTGGTTCCAAAGATGCTGAGAAAAGATACACTACCTGGGAAAAAGGATTGTTGATGGTTATCTTAGCTTTCCTAGAAGTAGAAAAAATTGCACGAAAACAACCAATTGTATTGAGAGGCCCCTTCAAGGTTATTAAGACAGCCACTAGTGGGACTCCCCCTCCTGACGGGGTGGCCCAGAGGGCCTTAGTGAGAAAGTGGTATGCTCAGGTTGAACATTACTGTAACTTCTTCTCAATGACAGAAGGATCTGTAAAAACTTTACCAATCCAAGAAACGGAGAGCTTGGACAAACCTGCCTCTGTAATCAAAGTAACCCCTCCTTTCTGCCCCAAACAATCAGCAAACTCTTGGTTTACTGATGCTTCTGCTAAAGGGAAAGGAAAAGTATGGAAATATAGGGCAGAAGCCCTCCACTTTTCCTCTGGTGAGCAAATGATTACAGAGGGAGAAGGTAGTGCACACATTGGGGAGCTGATAGCTGTCTGGAGTGTTTTTCAACGAGAAGCACAGAATTCCTCTTTGGTCTGCATCTACACTGACTCCTATGCTCTCTACCAAATGATCCTAATAATCCAGCTCATGACCCTGGCCAACCTGTTCTGGTGGACCTCTCTTACTATAGGACTAGTAGCACTTGTGCTAAAACCCCCTCTGAATAAATATGCATGGGAAGCCTCTGGTGCTCTAGGGAAAGAGCATTGGACAAATACATGCTGGATAATTCCATCATTCTAACTTTTCTGCCTCTCGGCGGCAGAATTCTGTTGTGTTTACTTTTTCAGAAGAACTCCGAGGGACATGAAGACCACCTAATCCATGATCAAACTGGTAATACTTTTCTGCATCCTACCACAACCCCATGGCCAGAAACCAGCTGAGTGACCGTGGTCTGAACTAATTGTGGTAGCATGCAGAAAAAGTGAAAGGATCTCTTTAAGCACAAAAAGGTCTGCACGCACCCAAGCGTACAGGATTGTTGGCACAATTTTACACTAACACAGACTGCAGAAGTGGTTTGTTTATGGGGAAAAAACAACACCAAAGGGCTTTCTTTTAAGTTTATAATAAATGCTGTAGCTCAATCTACTACGGTTTATACCACCACCACTACCACCACTCGAGCCCAGCCACCAGTTATGCTTACCCCGAAAATTTTTGAAGTTGGACCATATATAATCAGGAAAACTGGCCAACAACAGATATTATTTGATCCGGCATGGTCTCTTAAACAAGTCAAATTGCTGATGCAAAACAATGTCTCAGAAATACAACCAGCTTGTTCACCCTTTTTGCAAACCTCTTTTCAGGCTTGGACAACCTGGCTGCGACAGTGGAACCCTCCTAAAAAACGGGTGCCAAGAGACATAACTGGTGTTGTGGGAACAGAATTGGGAATCAGTTCAGAGGTATTAATGAATAAATTGGCTTCTCCGACTAGAGATTTGACCAAAATACAGCAACCACTGCAGTCGTCCTTATCGGCCTTGGGAACACATCAGTGCTTGCTATCAAACATTCTACCAAATTGGGAAAAGATAAATGTGAAGGATAAAAAATTGATCATTGATGCACTTAATGCCACACAAAGCAATGTTTCCTTAGCTCTTAGCTGTATCCAGGCTCAATTATGGATGCAGTCAGTTGCTGCCTCAATTATAAGAGAAGGTGAAGAAGGCACTTTTCCTACTGAGATTAGGAAAATAGTCTGGGACAGTGCCACTGACTTTGAAAGAGATTTCCAATCCTGGTGGAATTTAGTGAATTTTACCTATGACCCTAACACAAACACAGCCACAGCATTTTGTGCTGACCATAAGTAATGCCTCAGTGCATTTGATATTCCCTAGCATCGCATTAGGATTAAATCATGATGGACCCACTTTCTATCCTTCTGAACATAGAGAATGGGCCCGTCAAATTGATGACAAATGGCAAACTGTCAATTTAGAGTCCTGTACTATCCGAGAACAACTAGGGTTTATCTGTGAAGGTAATGCAATTATAGCTCAAGATATCTGTTTAGACACAGAACAAAATAGCTGTCATTTTGATATTCATCCTAACGAGACTTCTGAAACAGTCCTTGTATCTACAGGCAATGGGCGTGCCTGCTTCAGAACCGCTTGTGATACTGTGTTTATAGAAAGTACAGTAGTAGATACTAAAAATCATTCAAATTATTGTGCTTGCAACTTTACTAAAATTGCAGGATGTGATTTTTCTTTTGTAGCTCCAGTTACCTTACATGAACTTTTAGAATCCAATCTCATGTTGATTCACAAGCTACTGCCTACTCCCATTGGGATGAACCTTACTTTGGTAAAGCAACTATTACTTCATCAAGATCTAATAGAGATCCTAGGAAAAATCAAGGAGAATGGACAGAAAACTCTGGTAACTGTTCATCATGATGTGCAAGAAATACATCGTGTTGTAGAAAGGGTGGAAAGTGATGCCGAGCACAAGTGGTGGGATACCCTTTTCGGGTGGTCACCCACCGCCACCGGTATCCTGAACAAATTGTGCCATCCCGTTGTTGTTCTTCTGATTTTAGTTATGATTGGTTTTGTTTTATCAGTAATCTTGCTTATTGTAAATTGGAGAATGATGAAACGATGAACAAAATTAACATCTATAATTAATGCACACCACTTGGCCGACATCCTTTACACTATAGATGTTCCCAGGACTGTAGACACAAGAAGATTATAGGGTTGGTAGATATGTTTTACATCATTTTCTTTTATGATTTGTTTTAATCACTGTTTTAATTATTTTTGTTTCTTGATTATAAAATTATACTGAGTAATATCGATGATACTAGGTTTATTACTTTACTGCTTAATATTGATTATACTGGTTTATTATTTGATCAATTTATTGTTTAATTGATTAATATTGATTATTATTTAAACAAACTATTGCTGATTTAATTCTTGTCTTAGTTTTCCTGTTTTCTCTTTCCTTTCCTTTTTCTCTTCCCTTTTCCCTGGAATGTGCTGCCAACACTTGATGAGTCCTGAAGACTCCACGACGACACCATGGAACCCTGCTGATGAAGATCTTTCGAGGGCAATCGTCAGTCACGGGGTGGTGTAAGAGCCCGTCTGAAGCCCCTCATTTTCCATTCTGCCTTCCGATTGCCACGAGAAAGAATCCCTTCCTCCACTGCAGTTCCGGCTTAGAACAGGACACAGTGCAGGTGCAACCACTGAACCGTCATGCTAGCTGTTCCGAACAAGGCCTGGCAAGAACTTGGCAAGGACTTGGCAAAGACCTGACGTGGACCCAGCACGGGACAGCCTGATGCGCGGCCTGCTTCTAATCTCCGTTCTTAAGCCAAATGAACTTTTGGGGTGACTCCCGGGGTCCTTCATTGAAGACCCCTCATCTGCCTCGTTACCAGTGTGACAAACAAAGAATGAGAACCCTCCTCCCAAGGACTGAGACTGAGACCCCTGCTATAGGGAGGAGGGGAAATTGGTGGTCTGACCACTAATGACATGACCTGTTTCCCTTCAGTGATTCAAATGGACTTATTCTTCATTGGATTCGTCTTGCTTTGGTGGTTTCTGTGGACTCACCTGTTCCCGCGTGGCGATTACAATGGACTTTCGTTGTTACACTTGCTCCCCCCTCTTTCCTCTGTGGACTATAACTGGAGCCCCGAGTCGACCAGAACTTCGGAGACTCCCCCGACACGACAGACGGATCCCCATCGTCCGGACCACTGAGGATCTCGCCTGTGTTGGTAGCTATTCCCATACCCCTCTTCTCTCTCTCTCTCTCCTTTTATCTCCTTTCCGATCCCCACTATCGCATTTACTGTTTTGGCCCCTAATAAAGGTGCATTTGTTGTGATTAACTGATAGTCCCTTGTTGTTTGCCTTTTTGCACTTTTGGGATCGGTGAAAAGAACCATCACGACACCCCGCAAAAAGCGGATCGTGACAGGTGGGATGCATGAAAACTAAAATCAAAACCCAGGAAAGTTTGTCCTGGAACACCTTCCATTGGCATGCCAAGAGTGAATTCAAAAGGCAGGAGAGCAGCAGCCACCGTCCTGCAGCAGCCTGCGAGCTTGGCACACAAGCCGGCTTCTTCGCGGCTTCGTTCTTCGCCTCTTGCAAGCTACCGCGATCTCCGTCTGCCGGAGGCGAAGAAGCGGCTACTTCGCGCACAGATCACTGGAGCGGCAGCGGTGCGCTCCGAAGCGCCGCTTCTGCCGAAAGACGCCGGCAAGCGGCACTTGCTTTCGGCCAGCTCCGGAGCTGCCTATTCTGCCTCTCTAGTCGCCTACATCTTAGCCAAAAGCTTCTCCGCTCCAGTTCTCAAGGAGAAAGTGTACCAGCACTGCTCACTTAACCCGACCTTGCCAGGAAATGGGATTTGCTGCACATGCCAAGGACACTGCACTTTCCTGGGCAAGCTGCTGCAACCTGCTGGCAGATGGCCGTGCTCTCTGCCCACTCCTGCCCAGCTCTGGGTAGTAGCGGGCACGTTGCAGCCTGGCGAAGGCAAGAAACCTGGAGAGCTATCACAGAGCAGAAGGGCAGAGGAGATGCTGAAAAGCAGCAAAGCTGAACAGCCTGCCTCAGCTTCAGCAGTGTGTAATTGACTGAAGGCGAAAAAGCAAGCAGCAGAGCAGCGGGCTTCTGTGCGCACTGAAGGCAATTGCAAGAATCCAGCAGCTGCTCCTTGCCAAGCACAGTCAGCTGCCTAGGTTCTTGCTTCTTGACCAACTCACAGTTGCCCTTCTTTTCAGCAGCTGCCACCGTGTTCTCTGCATCTCGGAGCCTCTGGGGAGCAACAAGAATTTCCAAGGTGGGATGCATGACGACTATGTCAAAACCCAGGAAAGTTGTCCTGGAACACCTTCCATTGGCATGCCAAGAGTGAATTCAAGAGGCAGGAGAGCAGCAGCCACCGTCCTGCTGCAGCCTGCCAGCTTCGCACACAAGTCGGCTTCTTCGCGGCTTCTTTCTTCGCCTCTTACAAGCTACCGCGATCTCCGGCTGCCGGAGGCGAAGAAGCGGCTACTTCGCGCACAGATCACTGGAGCGGCAGCGGTGCGCTCCGAAGCGCCGCTTCTGCCGAAAGACGCCGGCAAGCGGCACTTGCTTTCGGCCAGCTCCGGAGCTGCGTATTCTGCCTCTCTTGTCGCCTACATCTTAGCCAAAAGCTTTTCCACTCCAGTTCTCAAGGAGAAAGTGTACCAGCACTGCTCACTTAACCCGACCTTGCCAGGAAATAAGATTTGCTGCACATGCCAAGGACACTGCACTTTCCTGGGCAAGCTGCAACCTGCTGGCAGATGGCCGTGCTCTCTGCCCACTCCTGCCCAGCTCTGGGTAGTAGCGGGCACGTTGCAGCCTGGCGAAGGCAAGAAACCTGGAGAGCTGCAACAGAGCAGAAGGGCAGCTGAGATGCTGAAAAGCAGCAAAGCTGAACAGCCTGCCTCAGCTTCAGTAGTGTGTAATTGACTGAAGGCGAAAAACAAGCAGCAGAGCAGCGGGCTTCTGTGCGCACTGAAGGCAATTGCAAGAATCCAGCAGCTGCTCCTTGCCAAGCACAGTCAGCTGCCTAGGTTCTTGCTTCTTGACCAACTCACAGTTGCCCTTCTTTTCAGCAGCTGCCACCGTGTTCTCTGCATCTCGGAGCCTCTGGGGAGCAACAAGAATTTCCAAGGTGGGATGCATGAAGACTATGTCAAAACCCAGGAAGTTGTCCTGGAACACCTTCCATTGGCATGCCAAGAGTGAATTCAAGAGGCAGGAGAGCAGCAGCCACCGTCCTGCAGCAGTCTGCGAGCTTCGCACACAAGCCGGCTTCTTCGCGGCTTCGTTCTTCGCCTCTTTCAAGCTACCGCGATCTCCGGCTGCCGGAGGACAAGAAGCGGCTACTTCGCGCACAGATCACTGGAGCGGCAGCGGTGCGCTCCGAAGCGCCGCTTCTGCCGAAAGACGCCGGCAAGCGGCACTTGCTTTCGGCCAGCTCCGGAGCTGCGTATTCTGCCTCTCTAGTCGCCTACATCTTAGCGAAAAAGCTTTTCCGCTCCAGTTCTCAAGGAGAAAGTGTACCAGCACTGCTCACTTAACCCGACCTTGCCAGGAAATAAGATTTGCTGCACATGCCAAGGACACTGCACTTTCCTGGGCAAGCTGCAACCTGCTGGCAGATGGCCGTGCTCTCTGCCCACTCCTGCCCAGCTCTGGGTGATAGCGGGCACGTTGCAGCCTGGCGAAGGCAAGAAGCCTCGAGAGCTGTCACAGAGCAGAAGGGCAGCTGAGATGCTGAAAAGCAGCAAAGCTGAACAGCCTGCCTCAGCTTCAGCAGTGTGTAATTGACTGAAGGCGAAAAAGCAAGCAGCAGAGCAGCGGGCTTCTGTGCGCACTGAAGGCAATTGCAAGAATCCAGCAGCTGCTCCTTGCCAAGCACAGTCAGCTGCCTAGGTTCTTGCTTCTTGACCAACTCACAATTGCCCTTCTTTTCAGCAGCTGCCACCGTGTTCTCTGCATCTCGGAGCCTCTGGGGAGCAACAAGAATTTCCAAGGTGGGATGCATGACGACTATGTCAAAACCCTGGAAAGTTGTCCTGGAACACCTTCCATTGGCATGCCAAGAGTGAATTCAAGAGGCAGGAGAGCAGCAGCCACCGTCCTGCAGCAGCCTGCGAGCTTGGCACACAAGCCGGCTTCTTCGCGGCTTCGTTCTTCGCCTCTTGCAAGCTACCGCGATCTCCGGCTGCCGGAGGACAAGAAGCGGCTACTTCGCGCACAGATCACTGGAGCGGCAGCGGTGCGCTCCGAAGAGCCGCTTCTGCCGAAAGACGCCGGCAAGCGGCACTTGCTTTCGGCCAGCTCCGGAGCTGCGTATTCTGCCTCTCTAGTCGCCTACATCTTAGCCAAAAGCTTTTCCGCTCCAGTTCTCAAGGAGAAAGTGTACCAGCACTGCTCACTTAACCCGACCTTGCCAGGAAATAAGATTTGCTGCACATTCCAAGGACACTGCACTTTCCTGGGCAAGCTGCAACCTGCTGGCAGATGGCCGTGCTCTCTGCCCACTCCTGCCCAGCTCTGGGTAGTAGCGGGCACGTTGCAGCCTGGCGAAGGCAAGAAACCTGGAGAGCTGCAACAGAGCAGAAGGGCAGCTGAGATGCTGAAAAGCAGCAAAGCTGAACAGCCTGCCTCAGCTTCAGCAGTGTGCAATTGACTGAAGGCGAAAAACCAAGCAGCAGAGCAGCGGGCTTCTGTGCGCACTGAAGGCAATTGCAAGAATCCAGCAGCTGCTCCTTGCCAAGCATAGGCAGCTGCCTAGGTGCTTGCTTCTTGACCAACTCGCAGTTGCCCTTCTTTTCAGCAGCTGCCACCGTGTTCTCTGCATCTCGGAGCCTCTGGAGAGCAACAAGAATTTCCAAGGTGGGATGCATGAAGACTATGTCAAAACTCAGGAAAGTTGTCCTGGAACACCTTCCATTGGCATGCCAAGAGTGAATTCAAGAGGCAGGAGAGCAGCAGCCACCGTCCTGCAGCAGCCTGCGAGCTTCGCACACAAGCCGGCTTCTTCGCGGCTTCGTTCTTCGCCTCTTGCAAGCTACCGCGATCTCCGGCTGCCGGAGGCGAAGAAGCGGCTACTTCGCGCACAGATCACTGGAGCGGCAGCGGTGCGCTCCGAAGAGCCGCTTCTGCCGAAAGACGCCGGCAAGCGGCACTTGCTTTCGGCCAGCTCCGGAGCTGCGTATTCTGCCTCTCTTGTCGCCTACATCTTAGCCAAAAGCTTTTCCGCTCCAGTTCTCAAGGAGAAAGTGTACCAGCACTGCTCACTTAACCCGACCTTGCCAGGAAATTGGATTTGCTGCACATTCCAAGGACACTGCATTTTCCTGGGCAAGCTGCAACCTGCTGGCAGATGGCCGTGCTCTCTGCCCACTCCTGCCCAGCTCTGGGTAGTAGCGGGCACGTTGCAGCCTGGCGAAGGCAAGAAGCCTGGAGAGCTGTCACAGAGCAGAAGGGCAGCTGAGATGCTGAAAAGCAGCAAAGCTGAACAGCCTGCCTCAGCTTCAGCAGTGTGTAATTGACTGAAGGCGAAAAAGCAAGCAGCAGAGCAGCGGGCTTCTGTGCGCACTGAAGGCAATTGCAAGAATCCAGCAGCTGCTCCTTGCCAAGCACAGTCAGCTGCCTAGGTTCTTGCTTCTTGACCAACTCACAGTTGCCCTTCTTTTCAGCAGCTGCCACCGTGTTCTCTGCATCTCGGAGCCTCTGGGGAGCAACAAGAATTTCCAAGGTGGGATGCATGACGACTATGTCAAAACCCAGGAAAGTTGTCCTGGAACACCTTCCATTGGCATGCCAAGAGTGAATTCAAGAGGCAGGAGAGCAGCAGCCACCGTCCTGCAGCAGCCTGCGAGCTTCGCACACAAGCCGGCTTCTTCGCGGCTTCGTTCTTCGCCTCTTGCAAGCTACCGCGATCTCCGGCTGCCGGAGGCAAGAAGCGGCTACTTCGCGCACAGATCACTGGAGCGGCAGCGGTGCGCTCCGAAGAGCCGCTTTTGCCGAAAGACGCCGGGAAGCGGCACTTGCTTTCGGCCAGCTCCGGAGCTGCCTATTCTGCCTCTCTAGTCGCCTACATCTTAGCCAAAAGCTTTTCCGCTCCAGTTCTCAAGGAGAAAGGGCACCAGCACTGCTCATTTAGCCCGACCTTGCCAAGAAATGGGATTTGCCGCACATGCCAAGGACACTGCATTTTCCTGGGCAAGCTGCAACCTGCTGGCAGATGGCCGTGCTCTCTGCCCACTCCTGCCCAGCTCTGGGTAGTAGCGGGCACGTTGCAGCCTGGCGAAGGCAAGAAGCCTGGAGAGCTGTCACAGAGCAGAAGGGCAGCTGAGATGCTGAAAAGCAGCAAAGCTGAACAGCCTGCCTCAGCTTCAGTAGTGTGTAATTGACTGAAGGCGAAAAAGCAAGCAGCAGAGCAGCGGGCTTCTGTGCGCACTGAAGGCAATTGCAAGAATCCAGCAGCTGCTCCTTGCCAAGCACAGGCAGCTGCCTAGGTTCTTGCTTCTTGACCAACTCACAGTTGCCCTTCTTTTCAGCAGCTGCCACCGTGTTCTCTGCATCTCGGAGCCTCTGGGGAGCAACAAGAATTTCCAAGGTGGGATGCATGACGACTATGTCAAAACCCAGGAAAGTTGTCCTGGAACACCTTCCATTGGCATGCCAAGCGTGAATTCAAGAGGCAGGAGAGCGGCAGCCACCGTCCTGCAGCAGCCTGCCAGCCTCGCACACAACCCGGCTTCTTCGCGGCTTCGTTCTTCGCCTCTTACAAGCTACCGCGATCTCCGGCTGCCGGAGGCGAAGAAGCGGCTACTTCGCGCACAGATCACTGGAGCGGCAGCGGTGCGCTCCGAAGAGCCGCTTCTGCCGAAAGACGCCGGCAAGCGGCACTTGCTTTCGGCCAGCTCCGGAGCTGCGTATTCTGCCTCTCTAGTCGCCTACATCTTAGCCAAAAGCTTTTCCGCTCCAGTTCTCAAGGAGAAAGGGCACCAGCACTGCTCATTTAGCCCGACCTTGCCAAGAAATGGGATTTGCCGCACATGCCAAGGACACTGCATTTTCCTGGGCAAGCTGCAACCTGCTGGCAGATGGCCGTGCTCTCTGCCCACTCCTGCCCAGCTCTGGGTAGTAGCGGGCACGTTGCAGCCTGGCGAAGGCAAGAAACCTGGAGAGCTGTCACAGAGCAGAAGGGCAGCTGAGATGCTGAAAAGCAGCAAAGCTGAACAGCCTGCCTCAGCTTCAGCAGTGTGCAATTGACTGAAGGCGAAAAAGCAAGCAGCAGAGCAGCGGGCTTCTGTGCGCACTGAAGGCAATTGCAAGAATCCAGCAGCTGCTCCTTGCCAAGCACAGGCAGCTGCCTAGGTTCTTGCTTCTTGACCAACTCACAGTTGCCCTTCTTTTCAGCAGCTGCCACCGTGTTCTCTGCATCTCGGAGCCTCTGGGGAGCAACAAGAATTTCCAAGGTGGGATGCATGACGACTATGTCAAAACCCAGGAAAGTTGTCCTGGAACACCTTCCATTGGCATGCCAAGAGTGAATTCAAGAGGCAGGAGAGCGGCAGCCACCGTCCTGCAGCAGCCTGCGAGCTTGGCACACAAGCCGGCTTCTTCGCGGCTTCGTTCTTCGCCTCTTGCAAGCTACCGCGATCTCCGGCTGCCGGAGGCGAAGAAGCGGCTACTTCGCGCACAGATCACTGGAGCGGCAGCGGTGCGCTCCGAAGAGCCGCTTTTGCCGAAAGACGCCGGGAAGCGGCACTTGCTTTCGGCCAGCTCCGGAGCTGCCTATTCTGCCTCTCTAGTCGCCTACATCTTAGCGAAAAGCTTTTCCGCTCCAGTTCTCAAGGAGAAAGTGTACCAGCACTGCTCATTTAACCCGACCTTGCCAAGAAATGGGATTTGCTGCACATGCCAAGGACACTGTATTTTCCTGGGCAAGCTGCAACCTGCTGGCAGATGGCCGTGCTCTCTGCCCACTCCTGCCCAGCTCTGGGTAGTAGCAGGCACGTTGCAGCCTGGCGAAGTCAAGAAGCCTCGAGAGCTGTCACAGAGCAGAAGGGCAGCTGAGATGCTGAAAAGCAGCAAAGCTGAACAGCCTGCCTCAGCTTCAGTAGTGTGTAATTGACTGAAGGCGAAAAAGCAAGCAGCAGAGCAGCGGGCTTCTGTGCGCGCTGAAGGCAGTGCAAGAATCCAGCAGGTGCTCCTTGCCAAGCACAGGCAGCTGCCTAGGTTCTTGCTTCTTGACCAACTCACAGTTGCCCTTCTTTTCAGCAGCTGCCACCGTGTTCTCTGCATCTCGGAGCCTCTGGGGAGCAACAAGAATTTCCAAGGTGGGATGCATGACGACTATGTCAAAACCCAGGAAAGTTGTCCTGGAACACCTTCCATTGGCATGCCAAGAGTGAATTCAAGAGGCAGGAGAGCGGCAGCCACCGTCCTGCAGCAGCCTGCGAGTTTCGCACACGAGCCGGCTTCTTCGCGGCTTCGTTCTTCGCCTCTTACAAGCTACCGCGATCTCCGGCTGCCGGAGGCGAAGAAGCGGCTACTTCGCGCACAGATCACTGGAGCGGCAGCGGTGCGCTCCGAAGAGCCGCTTCTGCCGAAGGACGCCGGCAAGCGGCACTTGCTTTCGGCCAGCTCCGGAGCTGCGTATTCTGCCTCTCTAGTCGCCTACATCTTAGCCAAAAGCTTTTCCGCTTCAGTTCTCAAGGGGAAAGTCTCCCAGCACTGCTCATTTAGCCCGACCTTGCCAAGAAATATGATTTGCTTCACATGCCAAGGACACTGCATTTTCCTGGGCAAGCTGCAACCTGCTGGCAGATGGCCGTGCTCTCTGCCCACTCCTGCCCAGCTCTGGGTAGTAGCGGGCACGTTGCAGCCTGGCGAAGGCAAGAAACCTGGAGAGCTGTCACAGAGCAGAAGGGCAGAGGAGATGCTGAAAAGCAGCAAAGTTGAACAGCCTGCCTCAGCTTCAGTAGTGTGCAATTGACTGAAGGCGAAAAAGCAAGCAGCAGAGCAGCGGGCTTCTGTGCGCACTGAAGGCAATTGCAAGAATCCAGCAGCTGCTCCTTGCCAAGCACAGGCAGCTGCCTAGGTTCTTGCTTCTTGACCAACTCACAGTTGCCCTTCTTTTCAGCAGCTGCCACCGTGTTCTCTGCATCTCGGAGCCTCTGGAGAGCAGCAAGAATTTCCAAGGTGGGATGCATGAAAACTAAAATAAAAACTCAGGAAGTTTGTCCCGGAACACCTTCCATTGGCATGCCAAGAGTGAATTCAAGAGGCAGGAGAGCAGCAGCCACCGTCCTGCAGCAGCCTGCGAGCTTGGCACACAAGCCGGCTTCTTCGCGGCTTCTTTCTTCGCCTCTTACAAGCTACCGCGATCTCCGGCTGCCGGAGGCGAAGAAGCGGCTACTTCGCGCACA
The DNA here is from genome assembly GCF_026979565.1 of Vidua chalybeata. Lineage (NCBI taxonomy): Eukaryota > Metazoa > Chordata > Aves > Passeriformes > Viduidae > Vidua > Vidua chalybeata. The sequence goes on along the minus strand of NW_026530356.1, from coordinate 163,655 downwards.
GATCACTGGAGCGGCAGCGGTGCGCTCCGAAGAGCCGCTTTTGCCGAAAGACGCCGGCAAGCGGCACTTGCTTTCGGCCAGCTCCGGAGCTCCCTATTCTGCCTCTCTTGTCGCCTACATCTTAGCCAAAAGCTTTTCCGCTCCAGTTCTCAAGGAGAAAGTGCACCAGCACTGCTCATTTAACCCGACCTTGCCAAGAAATGGGATTTGCTGCACATGCCAAGGACACTGCATTTTCCTGGGCAAGCTGCAACCTGCTGGCAGATGGCCGTGCTCTCTGCCCACTCCTGCCCAGCTCTGGGTAGTAGCGGGCACGTTGCAGCCTGGCGAAGGCAAGAAACCTGGAGAGCTATCACAGAGCAGAAGGGCAGCTGAGATGCTGAAAAGCAGCAAAGCTGAACAGCCTGCCTCAGCTTCAGTAGTGTGCAATTGACTGAAGGCGAAAAAGCAAGCAGCAGAGCAGCGGGCTTCTGTGCGCACTGAAGGCAATTGCAAGAATCCAGCAGCTGCTCCTTGCCAAGCACAGGCAGCTGCCTATGTTCTTGCTTCTTGACCAACTCACAGTTGCCCTTCTTTTCAGCAGCTGCCACCGTGTTCTCTGCATCTCGGAGCCTCTGGGGAGCAACAAGAATTTCCAAGGTGGGATGCATGACGACTATGTCAAAACCCAGGAAAGTTGTCCTGGAACACCTTCCATTGGCATGCCAAGAGTGAATTCAAGAGGCAGGAGAGCAGCAGCCACCGTCCTGCAGCAGCCTGCGAGCTTGGCACACAAGCCGGATTCTTCGCGGCTTCGTTCTTCGCCTCTTACAAGCTACCGCGATCTCCGGCTGCCGGAGGAGAAGAAGCGGCTACTTCGCGCACAGATCACTGGAGCGGCAGCGGTGCGCTCCGAAGAGCCGCTTTTGCCGAAAGACGCCGGCAAGCGGCACTTGCTTTCGGCCAGCTCCGGAGCTGCGTATTCTGCCTCTCTAGTCGCCTACATCTTAGCCAAAAGCTTTTCCACTCCAGTTCTCAAGGAGAAAGTGCACCAGCACTGCTCATTTAACCCGACCTTGCCAAGAAATGGGATTTGCTGCACATGCCAAGGACACTGCATTTTCCTGGGCAAGCTGCAACCTGCTGGCAGATGGCCGTGCTCTCTGCCCACTCCTGCCCAGTAGTAGCGGGCACGTTGCAGCCTGGCGAAGGCAAGAAACCCGGAGAGCTATCACAGAGCAGAAGGGCAGAGGAGATGCTGAAAAGCAGCAAAGCTGAACAGCCTGCCTCAGCTTCAGTAGTGTGCAATTGACTGAAGGCGAAAAAGCAAGCAGCAGAGCAGCGGGCTTCTGTGCGCACTGAAGGCAATTGCAAGAATCCAGCAGCTGCTCCTTGCCAAGCACAGGCAGCTGCCTAGGTTCTTGCTTCTTGACCAACTCATAGTTGCCCTTCTTTTCAGCAGCTGCCACCGTGTTCTCTGCATCTCGGAGCCTCTGGAGAGCAGCAAGAATTTCCAAGGTGGGATGCATGAAAACTAAAATAAAAACTCAGGAATTTTGTCCTGGAACACCTTCCATTGGCATGCCAAGAGTGAATTCAAGAGGCAGGAGAGCGGCAGCCACCGTCCTGCTGCAGCCTGCCAGCTTGGCACACAAGCCGGCTTCCTCGCGGCTTCTTTCTTCGCCTCTTACAAGCTACCGCGATCTCCGGCTGCCGGAGGCGAAGAAGCGGCTACTTCGCGCACAGATCACTGGAGCGGCAGCGGTGCGCTCCGAAGAGCCGCTTTTGCCGAAAGACGCCGGCAAGCGGCACTTGCTTTCGGCCAGCTCCGGAGCTGCGTATTCTGCCTCTCTTGTCGCCTACATCTTAGCCAAAAGCTTTTCCACTCCAGTTCTCAAGGAGAAAGTGCGCTAGCACTGCTCATTTAACCCGACCTTGCCAAGAAATGGGATTTGCTGCACATGCCAAGGACACTGCATTTTCCTGGGCAAGCTGCAACCTGCTGGCAGATGGCCGTGTTCTCTGCCCACTCCTGCCCAGCTCTGGGTAGTAGCGGGCACGTTGCAGCCTGGCGAAGGCAAGAAACCTGGAGAGCTGCAACAGAGCAGAAGGGCAGCTGAGATGCTGAAAAGCAGCAAAGCTGAACAGCCTGCCTCAGCTTCAGTAGTGTGCAATTGACTGAAGGCGAAAAAGCAAGCAGCAGAGCAGCGGGCTTCTGTGCGCACTGAAGGCAATTGCAAGAATCCAGCAGCTGCTCCTTGCCAAGCACAGGCAGCTGCCTAGGTTCTTGCTTCTTGACCAACTCACAGTTGCCCTTCTTTTCAGCAGCTGCCACCGTGTTCTCTGCATCTCGGAGCCTCTGGGGAGCAACAAGAATTTCCAAGGTGGGATGCATGAAAACTAAAATAAGAACTCGGGAAGTCTGTATTGGAACACCTTCCATTGGCATGCCAAGAGTGAATTCAAGAGGCAGGAGAGCGGCAGCCACCGTCCTGCAGCAGCCTGCGAGCTTGGCACACAAGCCGGCTTCTTCGCGGCTTTGTTCTTCGCCTCTTTCAAGCTACTGCGATCTCCGGCTGCCGGAGGCGAAGAAGCGGCTACTTCGCGCACAGATCACTGGAGCGGCAGCGGTGCGCTCCGAAGAGCCGCTTTTGCCGAAAGACGCCGGGAAGCGGCACTTGCTTTCGGCCAGCTCCGGAGCTGCGTATTCTGCCTCTCTAGTTACCTACATCCTAGGGAAAAACTTTTGCCCTCCAGTTCTCAAGAAGAAAGTGCACCAGCACTGCTCATTTAACCCGACCTTGCCAGGAAATAAGATTTGCTGCACATGCCAAGGACACTGTATTTTCCTGGGGAAGCTGCAACCTGCTGGCAGATGGCCGTGCTCTCTGCCCACTCCTGCCCAGCTCTGGGTAGTAGCGGGCACGTTGCAGCCTGGCGAAGGCAAGAAGCCTCGAGAGCTGTCACAGAGCAGAAGGGCAGATGAGATGCTGAAAAGCAGCAAAGCTGAACAGCCTGCCTCAGCTTCAGTAGTGTGCAATTGACTGAAGGCGAAAAAGCAAGCAGCAGAGCAGCGGGCTTCTGTGCGCACTGAAGGCAATTGCAAGAATCCAGCAGCTGCTCCTTGCCAAGCACAGGCAGCTGCCTAGGTTCTTGCTTCTTGACCAACTCACAGTTGCCCTTCTTTTCAGCAGCTGCCACCGTGTTCTCTGCATCTCGGAGCCTCTGGGGAGCAACAAGAATTTACAAGGTGGGATGCATGACGACTATGTCAAAACCCAGGAAAGTTGTCCTGGAACACCTTCCATTGGCATGCCAAGAGTGAATTCAAGAGGCAGGAGAGCGGCAGCCACCGTCCTGCAGCAGCCCGCCAGCTTGGCACACAAGCCGGCTTCTTCGCGGCTTCGTTCTTCGCCTCTTACAAGCTACCGCGATCTCCGGCTGCCGGAGGCGAAGAAACAGCAACTTCGCGCACAGATCACTGGAGCGGCAGCGGTGCGCTCCGAAGAGCCGCTTTTGCCGAAAGACGCCGGGAAGAGGCACTTGCTTTCGGCCAGCTCCGGAGCTCCCTATTCTGCCTCTCTAGTCGCCTACATCTTAGCGAAAAGCTTTTCCGCTCCAGTTCTCAAGGAGAAAGTGCACCAGCACTGCTCATTTAGCCCGACCTTGCCAAGAAATATGATTTGCTTCACATGCCAAGGACACTGCATTTTCCTGGGCAAGCTGCAACCTGCTGGCAGATGGCCGTGCTCTCTGCCCACTCCTGCCCAGCGCTGGGTAGTAGCAGGCACGTTGCAGCCTGGCGAAGGCAAGAAACCTGGAGAGCTGTCACAGAGCAGAAGGGCAGCTGAGATGCCGAAAAGCAGCAAAGCTGAACAGCCTGCCTCAGCTTCAGCAGTGTGCAATTGACTGAAGGCGAAAAAGCAAGCAGCAGAGCAGCGGGCTTCTGTGCGCACTGAAGGCAATTGCAAGAATCCAGCAGCTGCTCCTTGCCAAGCACAGGCAGCTGCCTAGGTTCTTGCTTCTTGACCAACTCACAGTTGCCCTTCTTTTCAGCAGCTGCCACCGTGTTCTCTGCATCTCGGAGACTCTGGGGAGCAACAAGAATTTCCAAGGTGGGATGCATGAAAACTAAAATAAGAACTCGGGAAGTCTGTCCTGGAACACCTTCCATTGGCATGCCAAGAGTGAATTCAAGAGGCAGGAGAGCGGCAGCCACCGTCCTGCAGCAGCCTGCGAGCTTGGCACACAAGCCGGCTTCTTCGCGGCTTCGTTCTTCGCCTCTTTCAAGCTACTGCGATCTCCGGCTGCCGGAGGCGAAGAAGCGGCTACTTCGCGCACAGATGACTGGAGGGGCAGCGGTGCGCTCCATAGCGCCGCTTTTGCCGAAAGGCGCCCGAAGCGGCACTTGCTTTCGGCCAGCTCCGGAGCTGCGTATTCTGCCTCTCTAGTTGTCGGAGAAGCGCTGCGGGAGACAAGACTCATGGTATCATGATCATTAAGTCTTAGTTTATTGCAACAAATTAAAAAGTTTATATATACTTGTTAATTAATTCATGCCTATTGGAAAAGCTAAGCTCCTGATTGGTTGCTGTGTGATTTGTGCATCTGTCTTTTTCGGTTGCTCTTGCTGTTCTTGTGATTGATACTTTTTGGTTCTTCTTTATCTATTTCTACATACCAAGTAGTTTTTAGCATTCTGATTCTTGCAAACTCTGATTTTTACATATCTTGATTTCTATACTTAGGGTCATGCTGACTGTTGCAGCAATCACGTAGCCCCTCATACTTTGACTAATTTTACAGTTTCATGTCCCTTGCTGTTTAACTATTCTTCTGCTAAGCTCTCTACACTTCCCCTGTTTTCTTTTTGCACAACAAGGTGTGCATTCAGCATTTTCTGCAAAAGTTGTTATAGAAAGTGCTGCAGACGCTTGTCTCCCTTCAATCTCAACAGTCAGTACCGGGGTACGGCTCGCAAGTGTCATCTCACCAATATTGCTCACTGTGGTTGCTGCCGGCTGAGTGGGCCAAGATGCAGGCCAATGACTTGGATCAATGACGCTAGTATCTGCACCCGTATCTAAAAGTCCTTTAAGCACAATGCTATGTCCTTGATGAATCAGGCTGCAAGATTTTTTGGGGCGGGTGTTAAGGTCTAGGGTAAGCAATGCAAGACCTCCTGTCGAACCAAATCTTTCTGGGGTTCTAGGGACCTGGGACATAGGTTCCAATCCTTTGGTCATTTGTGGGAGTGGGATTAGCTGAGCAATTCTTTGAACTTTTGGTACCGTCACTGGGGGATATGACGTATGAGCAATGATCATAATTTTGCTGCAACAATCGGCATCGATGATTCTTGGTTCCACAAAGAGGCTTAATATAGCGGCTGAAGAGCGGCTAATAATGAGTCCTCCCATAGTTTGTCTGTGCATTTGTAGGGGGCCATGGATTCCCGTTGGAATCTTATATGGTTTTGAGGTTAAGAGATCAGTCTCTACTGCGGCTGCCAAGTCTAAGCCGAGGCTCCCGCAGGTGGCAGGTTGGAGTTGCTGGGAGCTTTCGCTCTTGCAGCTGCCATTTGTGTCTCGGCACGGCCGCTGTTCGCGCTGCTCTGGGAGTTTCCTTGCTTCTTTTGGCATGCATTGGAGTTGTGGGTATTTGATTGGCATCTGCAGCACTAAACTCTTGTCGCTCCGCATTCTTTTCGAATGTGACTTAAGTTTCCACAGCGGTAGCATCTTGTTCGTGCCTCTCCAGTAGTGCTAGAACGGGAGCGCGCAGCTGCAGCTTGAAGGGGAGCAAGGGCTGCTAAAACCTGATTTTGAGAGCTTATTGCTTGTTCCCGTAACCCTTGTCCTATTTCTTGTAAAGCATTAACTATTAATGCCTGAGACCCAACTGGCACTGAAGCAGCTTTCTCTAACAATGCTTGGACGGTCTAATCCCCAGGAAAGGAAGTAATCAAATTTCTGGTTGTAGAATTGCTATTTTGCAGTATACACTGTTTGAGTAGGGCATCCTGAATATAATCGGCTTCCCCTGCTTTGGACAATGCTTCCATTATCTTATCCACGAAGGTGCCAAGAGGCTCTTCTCTACCCTGTTTAATCCCCATATACATTGGGACTCCACTCGGGGTTTTGACCTTGTCTATCGCTCTTCTTGCTACTATTGTGGCTTCCCTTAATTTGTTAGGTCCTAGGGCGGCCTGTTGTTCCAGACGTACATGGGCACCCTCTTCTAGAAGCTCGGCTACAGTAAGCCCTGCTAAAGGGTCGCCCTGAGCCCTAGGTAAATTGGCGCTTCTTACCGCTTCCTCTCTCCAGCGTGCCTCAAAAAGTAAGCATTGATGCGGGGTAAAAATCAATTTGGCTATTCCTCTAACATCGGATAGTAATAAGGTATGAGCATGAAAAATAAAATCAAGCATTTGCCTAGCGGGCTCACTGGTAATACTATAGCTCCCCACAGTGGCACGCAGCTGCGTTACAATTTTCCAGTCAAGGCTCTGGACCTGCGCAGTGTACCCCCCTTGAGCATTTGGCGTAAATATCACTGGAAAAGCAAGGGTTTCCTGTGCTGCCGTGAAGAGCTCAGCGTCCCTCGTCTGCATACCCTCCTGTGCGACAGCAGCCTATACCTCACGTCTCTTTTTAGCCATGACCTTCGTGAGGTCAGATTCTGCCCTAGGGACAGGCTCCTGGCTGGGAGACGGAGGATGTTGCAGGGCGGGTGCTACAGTAACGTTTTGTATGCTTGGAGGGGGATGCGGCGGTGGGGGTAAAGGGGGAGCTGACGGTAGCACTTCAATGCTACTAGTGTCTGTGGGAGGTACAGGCATTGCAGAAGCAGAGATGGGGACGGGAAAGTTTGTGAGAACCGGAGGGTTTGGTTCACTGGAGAGAAGCGAGGGTTCATATTCCTTATTTTTCTCTTGAGCTGTTTGTACTCCTTCTACTGCCCTTTTTTCTGCCTGACATATCAACAATTCGTTATGGACCACTCTCCAATGTTTACTCATTTTTTTTGCCCGGTTTATCATCATCTAACACTAATTCCCACAACTTATCCCCATATCTTCTCCATTCTGAAAGTTCATGAACAGTATGGGGGTTTACAAAAAAGCCATGAGCATGATGTAAGAGCAAAGGGAGATCCTTATTTAAGTCAATCCCCCTAACCTGTCTTTTTCTGAGAAAAGTACTAAATAAATCATATGCTGCTTGTCTGTCTATGGTTGCGTCGGTACCGTTGCTGGCCCCTTCAAGCTTCGGCAGCATGTATCAGCTGAGCCCACCGCTGTGGTCATTCAGGGCGCGGAGCAAAAACTGGCAGCTCTGTCGCTGTCCTTCCAGCTGCAGGACCCGAACCTAACGGAGCACCTCTCCCGCCTTTGCCTCGGATCACGTTGGGGTCACCATTTGTCGGAGAAGCGCCGCGGGAGACAAGACTCATGATATCATGATCATTAAGTCTCAGTTTATTGCAACAAATTACAAAGTTTATATATACTTGTTAATTAGTTCATGCATATTGCAAAAGCTAAGCTCATGATTGGTTGCTGTGTGATTTGTGCATCTGTATTGTTCGGTTGGTCTTGCTGTTCTTGTGATTGATACTTTTTGGTTCTTCTTTATCTATTTCTACATACCAAGTAGTTTTTAGCATTCTGATTCTTGCAAACTCTGATTTTTACATATCTTGATTTCTATACTTAGGGTCACGCTGACTGTTGCAGCAGTCACGTAGCCCCTCATACTTTGACTAATTTTACAGTTTCATGTCCCTTGCTGTTTAACTATTCTTCTGCTAAGCTCTCTACATCTAGTCGCCTACATCTTAGCGAAAAGCTTTTCCGCTCCAGTTCTCAAGGAGAAAGTGCACCAGCACTGCTCACTTAGCCCGACCTTGCCAAGAAATGGGATTTGCTGCACATTCCAAGGACACTGCATTTTCCTGGGCAAGCTGCAACCTGCTGGCAGATGGCCGTGCTCTCTGCCCATTCCTGCCCAGCTCTGGGTAGTAGCGGGCACGTTGCAGCCTGGCGAAGGCAAGAAACCTGGAGAGCTGTCACAGAGCAGAAGGGCAGCTGAGATGCTGAAAAGCAGCAAAGCTGAACAGCCTGCCTCAGCTTCAGTAGTGTGCAATTGACTGAAGGCGAAAAAGCAAGCAGCAGAGCAGCGGGCTTCTGTGCGCACTGAAGGCAATTGCAAGAATCCAGCAGCTGCTCCTTGCCAAGCACAGGCAGCTGCCTATGTTCTTGCTTCTTGACCAACTCACAGTTGCCCTTCTTTTCAGCAGCTGCCACCGTGTTCTCTGCATCTCGGAGCCTCTGGAGAGCAGCAAGAATTTTCAAGGAGGGATGTATGAAAACTAAAATAAAAACTCAGGAAGTTTGTCCTGGAACACCTTCCATTGGCATGCCAAGAGTGAATTCAAGAGGCAGGAGAGCGGCAGCCACCGTCCTGCAGCTGCCTGCGAGCTTGGCACACAAGCCGGCTTCTTCGCGGCTTTGTTCTTCGCCTCTTGCAAGCTACCGCGATCTCCGGCTGCCGGAGGCGAAGAAGTGGCTACTTCACACCCAGATGACTGGAGGGGCAGCGGTGCGCTCCGGAGCGCCGCTTTTGCCGAAAGACGCCGGGAAGTGGCACTTACAATTCTTCAGGAAGGTATTAAAAACAGACGTAAATATTCGACGAAACCTCATTCTCTCACAGGTAGTTAATTAGAAGTGTCTTTCTTATGTTTCATATAGGAATTCAAAATGTTATTTCCTTGGGGTTTTTGTTGTTTTCTTGACGCCAACGCGCAATGAGTTGTGCTGCAAATGCTCTGTGGGCACAAGAAAGGAATGTTCTGCCCTGGCTAGCTACAATTCCTCTTTGAGTTTAGGTTAGTAACTTTGAGTTCAACTGAAGTATTTTAGAAACAGCTACTTCTAAAATTCCATTTTTTCTGCATGTTTGGGCGGCAGTCTGACTGTTCCCAATGGATGTTAGTGATTAAATTTGATAGGTATGGAAATGGAGAAGTCCAGACTAAGCTGTGGTAAGCCCTGAGCTGGCACTAAGAGGGAACCGGGGTTTTGTGCTCTTAGGAGCAGGTATCCTTTGGAAATGTCTGAATGTCTATGGTGGTGTTTTTCTTTGTGGCTTCCCGTAGAAAACAGAGCGCGAGTGGATCCTCAGATTTCTTGGGGAAGGGCTGCGTGACAAACTTTGCTGTGAACTTTATGTCTACCAGAGGATTTTCCGGGTCATTCTTGCCTTTTTCAGCAGTCCTTTGTGTGACGAGGGCTCCCAGGTAAGAATTTATAAAGAACAGTTCCCAAATACCCCAAACCACAAAAGCTTGTATAGCCTCGAGATCTCAAGTACAAAACAGAAAGGAGCAGCTGATTCTGCCTTGGTCCTCTTGAAAATCTGTTCCTTGTTGGTTTTGTGTATCTGTGGAGGGGGAAATAATTTAGCTTGTGTCTAAACCAGGCCTATCCTTATCCCCTGAAACTGGGACAGGTTCCTGCCATCGTGGAGCCTCACGTGGGTGCCGTAGTTTTGCTCCTGCAGTCGGGGCCTTTTCTTTTTGGGGTGTCTATTTCCCCAGCCAGCACATTTGTCACCTGAACAGTGCTTCGGCAGGAGGGAAACTCGCGTGCCGGGAGTTCTCAGGTTTGGGAGCATGCACCTTGAGGATTTCAGGTATCAAAACCTCGGACAAAAAGAGAAAATTGTCTTGCTACCTGAATACTTCTTGTAAGAGCAGCACCTGTGGTGTGAAGCCTTGAAGGGAGAATGTCTTTCCTTCTCTGGAGTTGCTGAGAACAGGCCGTGTTCATTTTAGCTGGGAGTTGATCAGATACCAGCCAAATTGCTCATTTTATTTTAGATAATCCCATCTTGGCTGTAAAAGAACAAGTTGCATTTTCTGTTTCAGAGTCGCATTTTGGAGATATCACAGAGTGCTGCCCGTGTCACCTCTAGAGCTGCCCATGAGCTGATCGAGGATTACAGCCTCCTCTCGTGGGTCCTGCATGGCTTAGAGAAAAGGTAACCAGAGAAGTACAGGAGACATGGGGACAATTTCCTGTCCACGGTAGAAGAATGACATGGCTGAGGATGAAAGCAAGGGGGACAGACCTGGAGACAGGGACACCGAGGGCTGCACTGGCAGAACTTGCTGAACTCTGAGGTGTCCCTTGTGTTTTTGAGAAGAGAATCAAGAGGCTTTCAGGTGGTGGTAGGAGGGATGATGGTGGGGGGGCTTTGTGATTTGGAAATCACTTCCTTGACAAAGCAAAAGGACACCTTGTGCTGGTGTCTTTAGCTTTTAAGTTTCAAGCACCCTCAGTTCCTATCCTGTCACAGGACCTGCTGCAGAGGAAGTGGCACAGTAATGGATTTGAGCTGTTTAGAGCGTTATTTCTCCTCCCCTTGCCTCTCCCTGACAAAAAAAAAATCTCTCCTGCAAGCACAGAGTGCCCTGACAGGTTCAGGCAAGTGCACCAAAAGTGCCCTAGAATAAGGTCCCCCGTAGGAGATGGACCAGCTGCTGGTGAGGATCTGCCTTTCAAATGTGGTTTTCTTTTCTTTTTTTTTCTTTTTGTTCTGTTTTATTTTGTTTTTCAGGTTTCTGGAGAACCAGGTGATAAATAAAATTATTTCCTTACTCCATCCTCTGTGGCTAATAAATTTAGGAGACAAGAGAGAAAACAGGAATCGATCCCAGATGCTGCTGTTGAGATGGATATATGATCTACCTGTATATAGATGTATGTGTATATATGTATATCTGTGTAGTGATAATAATGGGAGTTTTTATGATACGTTGCTTTACTGTTTTATATTTTTAATAAAGTGTGATTTTAAGTTATTAGTTATATTATTATAGTTTATTCTATTTATTGGCTAAAGTAACAGTTTCTTGTATTTGATTGGTATCAAGTAATTAATGTTAATCGTTAATTGATAAGAGTTTGTAATGAATTATTAAGGTGTGAATACTGTTCATTAAGGTACGTCTTTTTTAACTGTAGGTATTTTCATGTGTTTATATGGGTTTTTATGTTAATGATTTTGGGTTTTTGTGTTATGAATATATTAGTATTTTATTTGGGTTTTTTTGGTTAGTTTAGTTGTTTGGTGTGTAGATTATTCTTGTTAAGTATGTTTGTCTATATATGTTTTAAAATTTAAGTTATAAATATACTTGGTAAGGATTTTTGTAGAGTTCTATGTAAAAATTTAAGTAGGTAAGGGAGATAAATCATGATTAAAAACTGAAATACTCATCTTATTAATAATTATTACTTTTAAGTTATTCAGTGATGTTTTAATGTTTGAAAATATTATTTAGTTATTTTTATGTGTATTTGATTAATGTTTAAAAAAATATTTAGTAATGTTTTTGTAAATTGATTTCTTGTGATTTCATCCATTTATATATTTTTAAAAATGTTTTATATATATGATTGTGTGTGAATAATAAAAAATGAACAGTTGTTTTATTTTGTAAGGCAGTATGTTTAAAGATGTTTATATTTGGCAGTAATTTATTTAAAGTTATAGATGTGTTATTGTTTCATCTGGTTAGTTAATAAGTAAGTTCATTTGATGTGGTTCAAGTGTGAGTTGTAGTTATTATAGGTGTTAAAAGAGATGTAGAAATAATAGAATTAGGTTGTTAAAAGGTCATACGATTTTGATACTGAGAAGTAAATTTGGAGTGATTGGGTATTTTTGGGTGGGTGTTATTTTATTTTGGTTTTTTTTTTTGGTTTTTTTTTTTTTTTTTTGATGTATTATTGTTATGTTTGGTCTTAGTGGGGTTAATTGTTTTAAATTCTAGGTTTGCTGTTTTGAGGTAACTTCTTTGTGGTTTTGTGTTGTTTGGGGGTTGTTTTGTAACTAAATATTCTACAAGTATTTATTTGTAATGATTTTAGTCATTTTACTTTTGGTGGTTTACCTGTCATTTGGGGTATGAGTGTATAAATGTTATTTGAAGAGTTTATGTTATGTGTAAGTTTTTTGATTTGCAATTTAGTGTTTGTAAAGGATAAGGTTAGTTGTGAAGAGGTATTTCTTTATTTCTTTCCGGTGGTTGGTTTTTTTTTTTTTTTTGTTTGTTTGTTTTTTGCGTGTGTTTTAAATAAGGCTTGACACAGTAAGACTCTTGTGTGATTTTTTTTTTTTTTTTTAATTGTGGAAACATAAGCATAACGTGTTCTTTAGGTTATGAAATTGACGGGACTACATTATTGGCTACTTACTAAATCTTGTAGTTGAGAGGTTTTTGTAACTCTGATTTTGAAATCAAAGAAGAAAACTGGGGAGATGAAGGAGGTAGAGAAGTTTATCTCCTTCTGCGGCGTGGGTTTTCGCTCTCCCCGGCTGCACGCGGCTCTTGGGAGCCCGGCTGTGGCGTAGCTTCCACGTGCTGCCGGGGTTTGCTGCCGCGGGTTTCCGGACACGGCTCCGTGTCTCGGGCGCGTGGGCTGGCCAGCCTCTGTTACCGTGCGCTAGGGAGCCGGCAAAGAGGAAAGGATTTTGTCCATTTACTCCGTGCTTGGCAGGAACGGTTTATTGGTCACACATGGCGCGGTTCGATGGAAGGACGCGACCGCTCCCGGCACTTGCATGGCAGAAAATGGCGCCTGACTGCCGGCGGGATAGGGCTTTATGGAGGGGCGGGGCGAGAGGATCCACGGCCTGCCGGCCAATAGGGGCGGCTGCCGTGGCGGTGACGCCAGCAACAGCGACCAACCAGAGAACCCCGCAGGGGCGGGCACCGAGCCGCGGGCTGAGCGGGATCGTATGGCTTGGGGTGGCCAGCACGGGGTTTCCCGGGGCCGGACGGCAGGGTGGTTACAGGAGCGGCACAGGGGTAAGAATCCGGCAGCAGGCAGCATGGGGCCAGAAACTGCGGGGGGGAAACAACACGGGGGAAACGCGGGATTACAGAACTTGGCTTATTTTAACATAAATTAAAAACCCTAATCTAAACCCAAACTCCGGGATGCAACATCCTTCTAGGACAGAAAGGGTTTAGCGCAGAAACTGCTGGGTCTAATCTGGCGCGGGGGTTTCCGTGCGCCGGCCGGGCCGGGCGCAGGGCTCGGCGGCAGGAGAGCGGCGAGCTGTGCACGCTGCGCGGGAGGCGCGCTCCCGCGGGGAGCCGAGCGGAGCCGAACGGAGCCGAGCGGAGCCGAGCGGCTCCGAGTTGAGGCGAGCCGAGCTGCGCCGCAGAGGCGAATCCAGCCGAGTAGGCGAGGAGCCGAGCGGGGCCGAACCGAGCTGAGCTCCACCCAGGGCAGCATCCCGAGCAGGGCGGGCCGCCGGGGCGGGCTCGGGGTGGAGCCAGCGCTCTCTGATGGCTCCCCGTCCTGTCTCGCTCTCTACCCCTCCTTCCTCCTCCCCGTATTCCTCTTCTTTCTCTCTTTCCCCCATTTTCCGCTCTCCCCAAAGCCGACCCCTTTCTCTCCCTTTTCGGCCTCCCCTCCCGTGCCCCCCTCTACCCTTCCTTCCTCCTCCCCGTATTCCTGTTCTTTGTCCGCAGACCCTCCCCTCCTCTTCCTCCCAAACCCGAGCCCCCACTGCCCTCACTCCTTCCTGCCCTGTCCCTATCCCCTCCTCCGTTCTATTCCTCTTCTCTCCCTCCTCTGTGCACCGTCCCTCTTCCCCGCTCCCGGCCTTTCCCTTGCCCTCCCGCTTTCCTCCACAGCCCGACCTCCCTCCCTCCCCTTTCTCACGCCCTGCTGTCCCTCCTCTCTTCCCGTCGCCCCGTTCCTTCTTTCCCCGCAGCCGCGGTGCTCGGGGCGCCGGAGAATGAAGCCCAGAGGGCCGGAGCCCGGCGCCCCTGGGCCCTTGCGGGAGTCCCCGCACGGGGCCAGAGGCTCTCGGCGGATCCCCCCGTGCCGGTCAAACCCCGCCCGGCCCCACCGGACCTGCGGCTTTGCCGGCATCGCGCTGAGAGCGGCCCCCGCTCTGTGCCGTGCCGTCCGTGCCGCGTCCCTGCCGTCTCTGCCGCTCCCTCTCTCTGCCCCTCGCCCGTGACAGCGAGGCTGGGCAGGAGCTTCAACCCTTCTGGCGGCTGCCCCCCTTTCTCGTTGCGGCAGAGTCCCTTTCGGGGGGGATGTACATGTGGAAAGGGATGGAAGGAAGTGCTGGGCTGCTGTCCAGGGCAGTTTGACTCGTTCTGTGCCTTCTTTGGGGGCCAGGAAAAAGGGGTGAAGACTCGGGGCTCTGGTGTCATTTGGGGCACCCCAAGGTCCCTAGGAGGGGGAGGCACACTGTGGCGGAGGAGCAGGTGGGTGGTGAATGAGGGGGGTCATGCTGGGTGCCGTCCCCCAGAGGGACCCAAAGCTGCCCCAAAATGCACAGGGAGGGGGGTGTGTAGAATACTAAATCCTGTCAAGTGCTTCGTTCTTGTAGGTATTGGTAAAAATAGGAATTTCTAAATTCATTTGGGAAGAAAGCCAGAGCATCCCCAGGTATGAGCTGTGAGGATGAGGAGGGGCCGTCTCCTGCTGGCGGCTGCTTCAGGGGATTTGCCTCAGCTGACTTTTGCATGGAGCTGCTGGAGAAGAGGAGTTTATGGGGGGCTCCCGGGGCTGTCCTTGGAAACATGGTGAGAGCTTCAGACAGGGTCTGCGGGATCACCTGGATACGCACTTGGATACCTGGAGCATTGCTCAAAGGAGGTGCCGAGGGACAAACCTTTGAGCCGGGTAGCGGCAGCCAAACAGGTGAGCCCATGCGCGTTTGTAGCGGGGACATTTCTCCTTTCCCTTTTAAATTTCATCTTGCCAATCCCTCCCCAGTGCCTCAAGAAAAAAAAAAAAAAATGGGGATTTTGAGGACCAAAGAAATTCCTAGTGGGGGAAGCAACTCCTCTTCCATTATTATCTGTGTTTGAGCTGGGGAGATCCCCCTTCTCTTGTGGTTTTGAGGGTCTTGACTGAAGGAAAACCTTCCTTTTCCAGGGTGTTAGGGGTATCCCAGGGGTGTCAGGGAATCCCTGTGTTCTATTTTAAATGGCAGGGGAAAAATACTGTTGTCATATGCTGGGTTTGATTTGAGGGTAACACCACCCCCCCCCCTCCATTTTCATCACCCTAAGGTTTAAACGGAGGGGGCAACCCTGTTGTCCCTCCTTGTGAAGGGTTTGGATTGCGGTAAAAATCCCCCTTTCCCCATTGTTTGTGTCGCCGGCCGGGGGTCTATGTACAAATCACGAACGGGACAGGACTGCTGAGGAAGGCATCTCGAGCTGGTTCATTTTCTCGCATCGCTCTCATGCCATGGTTACGGCGATGGGAAGATGCCAGCAGCTCACGTCCCTGGCAGCAAAGAACTTTAACGTAAATTCTAAGGTTAAGAGTTTTGACCAATCACACGAAGCAAAAGCATATTGACACCCGTTCTATCCCACCACTGCAAGCACACGTACCTTTGGTTAAAATAACGCTCGCTTCTTTCGAATGCAATGCCTGCTGGTAAGCCTTAAAACACAATGCACAGGGCTCCATTCTTAAGCTTAGAACTTCCTAATATCTCGCTAGATACACTTTTCTGTGGCTTAGGGAGTTATTCCAGACAAGCGATAATACACAGCCCATTGTTCTATTTGTAGTTAACCTCTACTTCTTATATAATTTTTCTGCTGACAAATCTTATGCTTAGCTCGAATCTCAGTTCTGCTGTTTCTGAGGCCTGCCTTTTGCAGCTTTCCCAAAACCCTCTGATTTTAAAGGTTACCACAATTTGCGGGATTTCATTTGAGGACAAGCCCTTCTTTTCTGCTCTTATAGGGAATGAAGTTGAAGGGGAGAATACATTTATTTGCCCTCGTTGAAGCGAGGTGAGCACCTGAGTGTGGCGTCAGTTTCGGGAGCTCAATTGAAGGAGGCTGCAGCTCTCGCAGCGTTTGAAGGGTTGAAATCGGGGTGTGCCGCTGCGTTTGAGGGCGCTTCTTCTGCCCCTGGCCCGGCAGCCAAGGCTGTGGCACGGGAGCTGCTGGTGTTGCCTGGGGAGCTGCCGAGGTGGAAGGGGAATTGGGCGCGGCCGGGCTGCCGCGGGACTGCCAGAGCCGCGCCGGAGCGAGGCGTGCGGAGCCGAGGGGAGCTTTGCCGGGCCGGCGGGCGGGAGAGGCGGCGTAGGCGCTGCGCCGGTGCCGGCCGCTCCGTCCGCTCCGGGCGCGGGGCTCAGGCGCCGCCGGGGCCCCCTGCAGCCCTCAGGAACCGCCAGAGGAGCCGCTTTCCTGCCGGGAGCCGTGCTCCGCCCGGTGCCGGGAGCGTGGCTTTTAATTTTACAAAGTTCCTTGATGTAGTGATTTTGAGGTGGTTTTTAGGAATTGGTTGTATCGTTTTATTTTGTTCATAGCTGATGAATGATAACGGACGTGGTGTACTTCTTGAATGTTATTGTTCTTGTCTCAGACAAGATGACAAGGGTTTTTTGGGATTGAGTATTGTTGAATATTTTTTTCTCGAGGATTTGTTAGATTTTTTTTGTGCTGATTTTTTTTTATTATTTAGTAATATTTTTATGTTAAAAATATAATTAAAACAGTAAAATTTTAACAGGGTTTGTTGTTTAAGGTTTACAAAGGTTTATATGGGTCATACCATGAAGTAGAGGGTAGGTTTATAATTCTGCAGTAGTGGGTTTTATAAGTGTGAGTATGTAGTGTTCATTTTGACGGGCCTTAGGTACTGTCCTGTAGTTAATCAGTGAGGTATTTATAATATTGGGAATTGCATTATTGTTTATTGAATTAGAGAGGTTTTATTCATTCAGTTTGTTTGATTGCCGTGTATGTTTTGTTTTGTTGTTGCAGAGAATCTGGGAAATACTGTTTATGGTAACATGTTTCTTTGGTGTTCTTGATTGTAGCTGAACAAGGGGCCACAGGTCGTTGACTCTAGGAAACTGCCAGCGGGCAAGGCGGCCTTCCTTGGCACCGGACGTGGATTCTCGTCCCCGGATGTCCGAGAGATAAGTCGAGGGCTAGGACCCTGAGAGGGAGTGGAAGCGAGGCGCTGGGAGGGCTTTTTGAGGCAGCTTTGGAGATGGGGTTGGCCCTTTAGGCCACATAAAGGAAAAGCCTCACAGTGCTGAAGTGCTCAGGGCAGAGCAGTGCTGGTGCATGGTGTGTCACTTGTCTGTCGTGCCTTCTGTGTCTTTTGCCTTAGTCCTTTGAGGGGCTTATCGGAAGCCCAGGTGTCCATCTTTGCATCTCTCATCTCTGTGTTCCTCGGGCCAGTGCCGATTCCTTCTCACCTTTGGCTCGGGAGCCCAGACAGGCATCGGCCTAGCATTCGCTCAGATGTCTTTTGAGGTCTTGTTCTGGGCTGTTCTCAACAGCTGTGATTTGTGACAATTGTGACGGCAAGGATCCGTTCTAGCAGATTAGGACGCGTACCAAGGCGGAGATCCGTAGAGCATTCTGACGCTAGGATTCTCGGGCATCCATCCCTGCCTTGCTTGGAATAGGTCATTCAGTTAGCATCTTGTTC
Source organism: Vidua chalybeata (assembly GCF_026979565.1). Classification (NCBI taxonomy): domain Eukaryota; kingdom Metazoa; phylum Chordata; class Aves; order Passeriformes; family Viduidae; genus Vidua; species Vidua chalybeata. The sequence goes on along the minus strand of NW_026530356.1, from coordinate 146,158 downwards.
CTGCAGGGTTCTCTGAGCCTTAGAGGCTCACCATCAGTCTCAGCTAGGTAATCTCATTCTGCAGTTTCTGGCTCCCTGAGGGCATTCTTCTTGCCCAGCGCTTTCTCCCCCTGTTGTGTCCCCTTGTTTGTCTTGTTCTGTGTCACGGGTGTCTGGGTATTTGGCCTGGAGCTGCTCTGCCCTGCTGCATAGCCTGGTGTAGGTCTAGAATGGGGCGTGTCCTGGGGCCTGGAAATTTGTAATGTGGGGTGTAATTGGACTCTAGATGGGATCTGTAGATTGATGAAGGCTATCTGGAGCTGTTAAGTTATCCTGCAGTGCTCTGACTTTTGTCCTAATGTTCTTTCAGACGCAGCCAGATGGAATCCGTGGCAGAGGGCCCCGTCCCGGGTGAGGGGGGGGGTCCCCGAGAAGGTCAGTCACTGTTTGTCTTTGCAGGGGAAGCGTAAATGGAGCCTCTGTGTTACAGCATTGTTCTTTGTTGTTATTTTTAGGAAATAAAGCCAGATACTAGCAGTCAAGGTAAGCGGGCAAGGTGAGCAGTGACCGGTGGCAGGCAGCAGTTGTCATTGCTCTGGTCTCAATTCCCGGTGCAGCTCTTAGGCTCCGTTCTTGTTTGCGTGCTCTAGGCGGTCCGCTCGTATTATGCCGAGACCCCCCTTGGCAACTGGGCCGCAGACCCGCTTCATCGCTCTCATGGGAATTCGGGAAGCAGTGCACGGTTCTGTGATGAAGCCTTGATCTTTGTCATTTGAAGGTGTCACCCGGGGAGCCTTCAGGAGTGGCCGAGGAGTTGCTGTAAGTCGGGGAACTAGGGAGAAGGAGCCAGGGTCCACTCGACTTTCAGCAATGTCACATCACCTCGTCTGCTCTTCACCCAGGCAGACCCTGCCACGAGGGCATTGGCCTCTGGGTGCGGCCCAAGAAGCCGGGCATTTTTTGGAGAATGGTGAGTAGCAGAACTGTTATTGGTTATTGGCTGCTGTGCAGCTAAGATCCTGCAGTGATGTTTGGTGTTCTTGATTGTAGCTGAGCAAGGAGCCACAGGTCGGAGACTCTAGAAAACTGCCAGCGGGTGAGGCGGCCTTCCTTGGCACCGGACGTGGATTCTCGTCCGAGAGATAAGTCGAGGGCTAGGACCCTGAGAGGGGATGGAAGCGAGGCGCTGGGAGGGCTTTTAGAGGCAGCTTTGGAGATGGGGTTGGCCCCTTAGGCCACATAAAGGAAAAGCATCAGAGTGCTGAAGTGCTCAGGGCCACAGGCCCCTGGAGACAAAGACCGGTCATTTTCCCTGGGAAAGAAAAGTGGGCAGCCCAGGTTCCTGATGTCAGTTTGTAGGGTTCTCTTGGGACCGTCAGGGCAGCACAGGTTTGAGGTGGGGGCAGCTTGGGTCTGGGACACATCCTCGATCGTTTGGATTTTTGGAGGTGTCCAGCCACTCAGGGCCACAGGCCCCTGGATGCAAAGATCTTCCTTTTTCCTTGGGAAAGAAAAGTGTCCAGCCCAGGTTCCTGATGTCAGTTTGTAGCGTTCCCTTGGGACTGTCAGGGCAGCGGAAATTCTTGGTGATGGCAGGTTGGGTGTGGGACACAGCCTGCATCATTCAGATTTCTGGAGGCAACCACGCATTCAGGGCCACAGGTCCCTTGAACTTGATCCCCAGCCCTTTTCCCTGTGAAATCCACCACTCTAGGTTCTTGATGCTAGTTTGCAGGAGGTTCTTGTCACTGCTAGGGCAGCCTGAATTTTTGGTGGGGGCAGTTTTGCTCCCTTGTAAATTCTGCGCCGTTCGGACCTTGAGGTTGCATAATGTCATTTGGGGCCACTGACCTCTGGACCCAATCGCTGGTCCTTTTCCCTGTAAAACCAAACTCTCCGTCGCCGTGTATTGATGTCTGTTCACTGGTGGTGTGCTTCACCCCGAGGGCAGCAAGAGTTCTTGGTGTTGGCATCTGTGGTCTGTGAGAAATTGTTCGCTGTCTGCAATTTTGGATGCAATTCCTGTTTGGCTAGGGGCACACAGAGAGGAAAGACTGTTAATTTCCTTGGAAAGGAAAGTCCGACACCCCATTGTTTAAGGGGGAGACAAAGGGCTGTGTAGGGAAGGGAACTCCCCACAGGACCTTTCTTCACCTCATTCCCCACTCCAAAGTGTCGCAGCCCCCCGTGTGACAAGCCGCTTTCAGAGGGTTACCTGGGCACACCTGCATAGGGAGCTGCTAGTCCAGAGGGCCTAACAGGGCTATTCCAAGCGTTCCTCCAGGAACTATGGTTGGAACATCCAGCAGGGACTGGGGAGCAGCCGGACCCACCTGGGCACGGAGCATCCCTTTGAGAAAATGCCAAGGGAAGAGCCCTCTTGCCAAGGGGCAGCACCTGAGCAGGCCAGGCAGCATGTGGGGTTCCAGGGGAGAGCTTTCATCTTTCCTCTTTTATTGTGTCAGCCCTTCCCTAGAACCCCCAGACCTTCCGCAGCACTCCCAGAAAAGAGAGGGGTTAGTAGGAGAAAAGGGGTTTAAATTGAGAGAAAAAGCTTCCTTTTCCCATTATTTCTTGTGTTCAAATCGTGAGGGAATCCACTTTCCCTGCAATTTTAATGGTCTCAGTGGAAAGAATCCCTGCCTTTTCTATGCTGTTAGGGGTGTTAATTGACAGGGAATCCCCATTTTCCATTATTTTCCAGTTTAAATAGAAGGGGAAAACCTTGACAATGTTGTTTATGGGTTTGAATTAAGGGTAACTGCATTTGAATTAAGGGTAACCCTTTGTGTTGTCCTAAGGCTTAAATGGAGGGGAAAGCCCAGCTGTCCCTCCTTCTTAAGGGTTTGGATTGAGGGGAAAATCCCTCTTTCTTCATCACTGGAGAGATTTAAAGTGAGGAAAACCCCTCTTTTCCCCGTATTCTTGGGGATTAAATTAAAGGGCAGAAGACACTCATTTGCCATTGTATCAGTTTCAGCGGAGGTAACTGCCCCATTTCCTCCTTTTAAAGGCTTCACTTGAAGGAGGCTCTGTCTTTTTCAGCATTTTAAGGGTTTAAAACTACCTTTCAGGGCACTTCTTTCTGCACCCTAGGACTAAATATCTCAGATCAGGGCAAGCCTGGCATGTACTTAATCTTTATGCTGCCCAGGAGGCTATTATTTTTTTTTTTTAATTTATAATGTAGATAGCCCTAAGTAGTAGTCCCAAGGAGACAGACTGTTCATATAATTCGTATTCTTCTCCACCCTACTTAGTCACAAGTGGAGTACTACTTAGTAGTCACTGAGGAATAATTATATAAGTTAACAGCAAATTACCAACTTATCTAGCTATGCTGCCTAAAAACCCAGTTTTATTTTTTTTTGTTTATTTTCAAATAAACCAAGTTTATTTCTTACCAGCTTTCTGTCCATTTGTTCCAAGTAGTTGTAGCAAAAAAGAAAGCACTGTCATTTCCCTGGAGAGTTTTCTTCTGTATCAAGCCCTTTACTCCCCTCGAATTCAAGTCAGAGAAGCCAAACAGCTGCAGCTGCTCTGAGGGCTTTTATACCCGGTGGGATTTGCCCCTCCCCTTTTCAGGGCATTGTGGGAATGAGAGGCGGGCCCAATCAGGGGTATATTAACCCCAGCCTTTGCCAGGGGGCTTCATTCCCTCTCTGGAATCTGCTGGGATAAGAGTTCTCCTCTCATTTTGGTGAAGAGGCTCTTTCAGTTTGTCTCAGGTTGTTTTCAGCAGGTGCTTTTAGGCATCTAAAGCAACAGAGGCTTTGAAGAGACCGTGAAGAAAACACCGTTGAATATACAGGGAGTATTTAATTTCGCAATTTGGGTTTGTGCATTCGGGGGTGGTAAGGTGTTTTTGTAATTTCTGATTTTGTTTTGTTGTTTTTTTTTGTGGTTTTTTTTTTTTTTTAAGGAGGAGTCCAACTTCCTGCAATTCCAGGTTGTGTCAAGTACAACATTTTTTCAGCAGATCCATCATGTCACAAATGGTATCTGCCCCGTGTCAAAGATGATGTTTGAGATTGAGGCTTCAGATGAGTTGAGAATTGTGGCTAGGAGAGGGAGAGTGAGCAGGGTGCCTCTAATTAGGAGTTATTGTGGGGAGTTTTGAAGGCAGCAGGGTGAGAAATGGTGTCTATTTGAGGACCCCCTCAAGGCTTTTCACAAGCATAGCAGAGGCATTCGTGTGTCGTACAGCACACGAGCTCATCCACTGCACTCACAGAAATGCCATGTAACTTTGCCTCTCTCTAATCCAGGTGCCACTCATAGTAACAGCGATAGCCTTGGACTCAGGATGAAGCTGGAGACTTGAGGATCCAGGTACACTCAGAAGAGGATAAGTAGCTGACTTGCTGGGATTTGGCCCACATAACACTAAACTCATGTGTTGATTTTGCTGTTCTTTATTGTAGCCGACTAAGAGGCTAACAGGCGATCACACGGCCCTCCGAGGTAGACTCATTTCAGGTCCAACCTGGATTCACATCACCGATCGTCCAAAAGATAAGTTGGGGCCACAGCCTGGAGATGGGAGTAGTGGATTGGAAATTCCTGGGATAGATTTGAAAACTAGCAGAGGATAAAGGGGTATCTTCTAAGGGGCCTCTTAGGACAGCTAAAGGGAGAGGCTCTACTTTTGATTGCAGCTGTAGGGTGTGCAGTGCAGAACAGTTCTGGTCCGTGTTGTGTTGTCCCGTGTACTGTGTTATCTGGTGTGTCTTTGGGGTCCCTTGGATCAGATATCCCTGCCTTTTCCCCTCAAGGGCCTTAACACAAGCATCAGCCAGCATCTCTGGGTTCTCGAACGCTCGCACTTCTCGGCACGATGCCGATATCATCGGTTCTTTTACCGGCTGGCTCGGCCGTCTCTCTCGGTCGCATCTCCGAAGCATCAAGTCAGACGTCTTTTGAGGCCTCCTTCCCGGCTGTATCACTGTCCATCCTTTCCAGCCACGAGCTGTAACATCCTGGGGCTTACAAGATTGTATGGATACGGAAAGCATTCTAAACGTAGCATTGTCTCACAGCCATTCTGATCATTGTGACCGACAGTTCTTTTAACAGGTCACTCTATTCCAGTCTTTTCCAGGAGCTCTTCCGCTCCTTAGAGCCTCCTCCATCCACCGCCGCCAAAGCATCGGTCATCTCTTTTGGCATCCTCTCAGTCCTTGCCGTTATTCTTCTTGCCAGAAACTTATCATCCTTGTGTCACGCCGTTTGTCTCATAACGTGTTTAGCGTCCCCTCGTTTGTCCCGTCCTGTGTCACGGGTGTCTGCACATATTTGTCCCAGAGCCGTTCTGCCCTGCTGCATAGCCTGGTGTAATAGGATAGGTCTTGGGGACTTGAAATTTGCAGTGCAGGGTGTAGTTGGACTCTAGATGGTATTCCTAGATTGACATAAGGTGTTTGCAGCTGTTAAGTTATCTTGCAACCATTTGACTTTTGTCTTAACTCTCTTTCAGATGCAGGTGGATTAAATCTGTGGCAGAGCCCCCCAGTTGCTGGAAAGGGGGTTCCCCTGAGCAGGTCAGTCACCGTTTGTCTCTGCAGTGGAAGTGTAAACGGTGACTGTGTGTTACAGTACTGTTTTCTCTCTTTATTTTTAGGCATTAAATCTGGGTATCTGCAGTCAAGGTGAGCAGTGACCAGTTGCAGAAACAGTTGTTCTCACTCAGGTCTCAATTTCTGGCGCAACTCTAAAGCCTCCATTCTCGTTTGTGTGCTTTAGGCAATCCACTCGGAGTATGCCAAGCCCCCATCACCAACCAGCCGACAGACCGGGTTTCCTGTGCTTGCGGGTCCTCTGGAAGTATTTTAGGACCGTGACGAAATTTTGTATTTCAAGGTCCCATCCGGGTAGCCTTTGGCAACGGCTGAGGAGTTGCGGTGAGTTGCCGAGGTAGGGAGGGGAAGCCAGGGTCCACTTAGGTTTCAGCAATGCCGAGTCACTTTGTCTCTTCTTAACCCAGGCATACCCTGCGATGACAGCGTCAGCCTCCGAGCACGGCCAAAGCGTGCGGCCCAAGGAGCCAGGCATTCTGAGGAGAACGGCGAGTAGCAGAATTGCTGGGTTTTGTCTGTTGTACAGCTAAGATCACGCAGTGATGTTCGGCGTTCTCAATTGTAGTTGAGCAAGGGACTACAGCCCGGTGATCGTAAGAAAATTCCCAGCGGGCGAGGCGGCCTCCATTCGCACGCGACATGGATTCTCGTCCCCAGACGTCCGAGAGATAAGTCGAGGGCTACAGCCTCGAGAGGGGATGAAAGCGAGGCGCTGGGAGGGCTTTTTGAATCGGCTTTGGTGGCAGGGATGTGCAGGAAGTATCCACTTAGGCCACCTAAAGGGAAAGTTTTTCTTTTGATCACAGTGCTGAGGTGCTCAGGGCAGAGCAGTCCTGGTGTGTGTCATGTCACTTGTCTATTGTGCATTCTGTGTGTTTGGGTATTTCGTGTCACATGTCTTTTTTACCTTAGCCCTTTGAGGGGCCTATCGGAAACCCCGGCCTCATTTTTGGCATCTGCGATCTCCGCGTTCCTTGGACAGGCACCAGTGCAATAGGACTCTTGATTCTGGAGGTCAGACAGGCATCTGAATTGCATCTCTCTTTAGAAACACCCAGTCAGATGTCTTTTAAGGTCTTGCTCTGAGCTGTGTCGACGGCCACACACCGCAATGATCCATTATTAGCCGATTAGGACCGATAAGAATGCGAAGCTAGCTAGAGCCTTCGGACCGTAAGATTGTTGGCCATTCATCTCTGCCGTTCTCTTAAGAAATCATTCTGTTAGCATCTTGTTCCTGCAGGGTTCTCGGAGCCTCATCGGCTCCAAGCCGTCAGTCTCACCAAGGTCATCTTGTTCCGCATTCTCTCGGCACTCACCATCATTCTTCTTGCTGAGAGCTCTCTCTCCCTGTCGCGTCCCCTCGTTTGTCACGTCCTGTCCTGTGTCACGGGTGTCTGCACATTATTGTCCCGGAGCTGTTCTGCCCTGCCGCATAGCCTGTAATAGCACAAGTCCCGGGGACCTGCAATTTGTAATGCAGGGTGTAGTTGGGCCCTAGATTGTATTTGTAGATTGAAATAACATATTTGGTGCTGTTAAGTTATCCTGCAGCCGTTTGAGTTTTGTCCTAACTTTCTTTCAGATGCAGATGGATTACATCTGTGGCAGAGCAGGCCAGTCCTGGGTGAGGGTGCTTCCATGAACAGGTCAGTTATTGTTTGTATTTGTAGGGGAAGCATAAATGGTGACTATGTTACAGCACTCCTCTTTGCCTTTATTTTTAGGAAGGCAGATGGCAGCAGTCAAGGCCAAGCGTGCAAGGTGAGCAGTGGATAGAAGCATAAATGGTGACTATGTTACAGCACTCCTCTGTTGCCTCAGCATTCTTAGGAGACAGTGAGTAGCAGAATTGTCAGGTTTTGGCCGATGTGCTGTTAAGATTGTGCCCTGATGTTTGGTTTTCTTTCACTTGGCAGACCAAGAGATAACAGCCCGGTGACAGCTGGAACTTCCCAGACAGGGAGGCGGCCTTCCTCTGCACCCGACAGGGATTTGGATCCCCAGATGCGTGCAAGATAAGTCGAGGGCTACGACCCACAGAGGGGATGGAAGCGGGGTGCCAGGTCGGGACTTCCCAGGAGGGGTTTTTGAGTCAGAGATGGAGACAGGGATGTCCAAGAAGTGTCCCCTTAGGCCGCCTAAAGGGGAAGTGTCTCTTTTGCTCACGGTGCTGAGGTGCGCAGGGCAGAGCAGTTCCGGTGTGTGTCGTGTCACTTGTCTATTGTGCGTTCTGTGTTGTTTGGGTCTCTCATGTCCTATATCTTTTTTACCTTAGCTCTCTGAGGGGCCTCATTCTTGGCATCTGTGATCATTGCATTCCTTGGCCTGGCACCAGTGTCATAGGACTTTTGACTCGGAAGTCTGGGCAGGCATCAGAATTGCATCTCTCCTTAGAAGCATCCAGTCAGATGTCTTTTAAGGTCTTGTTCTGAGCAGTATCGACAGATGCTCACTGCAATGATGCATTATAGCGGGTTAGGATTTGTGAGAATGCCAAGCTAGGTAGACCATTCTTACCGTAGGCTTTTCAGGCATCCGTTTGTGCAGTTCTTGGAAAACATCATTCTCTTAGCATCTTCTTCCTCCAGAGTTATCTGGACCTCATCTGCTCGCTCTCAGTCTCACCTAGGTCATCTTGTTCACTATCTCTCAGTCCTTGTGGGCATTCTTTTCGCCAAGAAATTTCTCTCCCTGTTGCGTCCCCCCATTTGTCCTGTCCTGTGTCACGGGTGTCTGCACATATTTGTCCCGGAGCTGTTCTGCCCTGCCGCATAGCCTGGTTTAATAGCACAAGTCCCGGCGACCTGCAATTTGTAATGTAGGGTGTAGTTGGGCTCTAGATTGTATTTGTAGATTGAAATAACATGTTTGGTGCTGTTAAGTTATCCTGCAGCCGTTTGAGTTTTGTCTTAACTTTCTTTCAGATGCAGATGGATTACATCTGTGGCAGAGCAGGCCAGTCCTGGGTGAGGGTGCTTCCATGAGCAGGTCAGTCGCTGTTTGTATTTGTAGGGGAAGCATAAATGGTGACTATGTTACAGCACTCCTCTTTGCCTTTAGTTTTAGGAAGTCAAGGCAGATGGCAGCACTAAAGGTCAAGTGTGCCAGGTGAGCAGTGGACAGAAGCAGTTGTTCTTGCTCAGGTTTGCTTTTGGTGCAACTCTAAGCCTTCCTTCATGTTTGTGTGCTTTAAGGAATCCACTCAGAGTATGCATAGCCTCTGTCAAAAAACTGGCTGATGGTCTGGGTTACCTGCAGTTGTGAGCCCCCTGGAAGTATTACAGGCCTCTGTGATGAAGCCTTCAAATTTTGTATTTCAAGGTCCCATCTGGGTAGCCCTCAGGAATGGCCGAGGAGTTGTGGTGAATCGGGAATGTAGGGAGGGAGGAGCAAGGCTCCACAAATTTCAGCAACGCCCAGTCACCTTGTCTCCACTTAACCTAGGTATACCCTGCGATGAAGGCGTCTTCCTCCGAGCATGGCCGAAGCGTGCAGGCCACGCACCCGGGCATTCTTAGGAGATGGTGAGTAGCAGAATTATCAGGTTTTGGCCGATGTGCTGTTAAGATTGTGCACTGATGTTTGGTTTTCTTTTGGCAGACTAAGAGACAACAGCCCGGTGACAGCTGGAACTTCCCAGATGGGAAGAATGCTTCCTTTTGAACCCGACAGGGATTTGCATCCCCAGATGTGTGCAAGATAAGTCGAGGGCTTATCTTACGACCCACAGAGGGGATGGAAGCAGGGTGCTGGGGTGGGACTCCCGGGAGGGGTTTTTGTGTCCGTTTTGGAGATGAGGATGCCCAAGAAGTGTTCCCTTAACCCACCTAAAGGGAAAGTGTCATTTTTGCTCTCAGTGCCGGGATGCGCAGGGCAGAGCAGTTCCAGTGTGTGTCATGTCACTTGTCTATTGTGCAGTCTGTGTTGTTTGGGTTTCTAATGTCACAGGTCCTTTTTACCATAGCCCTTTCAGGGGCCCATCGGTGACCCTGTTCTTGTTCTTGGCATCTGTCATGTTTGCATTCCTCGGCCCGGCACCGATGCCTTAGGACTTTTGACTCGGGAGCCCTGAGAGACATCGGAATCGCATCTCTTTTTGGAAGCATCCAGTCAGATGTCTTTTAAGGTCTTGTTCTGAGCGATATCGGCAGATACACACCGCAACGATCTCTTGTAGCAGATTAGGACTTGTGAGACTGCTAAGCTAGGTAGATCATTCTTACGGTAGGCTTCTCAGGCATCCGTTTGTGCCGTTCTCAGCACAAACGTTTCTTAGCATCTCGTTCCTGCAGGGTTCTCTGAGCCCCGTCGGCTCGCCGTCAGTCTCACCTAGGTAATCTTCCACATTCTCTCGGTCCTCGAGGGCCGCCTTCTTGCCGAGAGCTTCCTCTCCCTGTTGCATCCCCCCGTTTGTCATGTCCTGTGTCACCGGTGCTGTCTGTGTATTTGGTGTGGATCTGCTCTGCCCTGCTGTATAGCCTGGTGTAGGTATAATAGGACAGGTCCTGGAGCCTGGAAATTTGTAATGCAGGGTGTAGTTCATCTCTAGATGGTATTTGTAGCTTGACGTAAGATGTCTAGAGCTGTTAATTTATCCTTCAGCTGTTTGACATTAGTCCTAATTTCCTTTTAGATGCAGATGGTTTCAATTTGTGGCAGACCGCTCCATCCCGATTCAGCAGGTTTCCCTGAGAAGGTCAGTCGCTGTTTGTTTTTGTAGGAGAAGCAAACGCAAGTGTTACAGCTCTGTTTTTTGTGCTTATTTGTATGAAGTTATGTGGGATAACCACAGCCACGGTGAAGTAGGCAAGGTGAGCATTGAGTAACAGACAGAAGCAGTTGTTTTTGCTCCGGTCTCAATTTCTGGTGAAACTCTAAGCATCCTCTATTGTGTCTTTTATTTTAGGCAGTCCTCTTGCAATACGTCTCTGGTCCCAGATGTCCGAGGCCAGGCGGCTGCAAGCTTAAGGTATAGGTGGATGTAATTGTCAGGTCAGGGTCGTGTTGTTTTCACAGTATCTCAGTCTGTGTTTTTTTGTTTTGTTTCTTTGCAGGTGCTGTCGCTGCCCTAGGCACACGAAGGAACAGAGGCGAGCGGGTAAGTCGGCATTTAGGCAGGGTGACTCATAGGTGACCGTTACGCAGCAGCACGCTAAGCGTGTACCTTTTCCTTTTGCAGGTTTCCTCCGGGCAGCCCGTGGAGTCGAATCAAGATTTCAGGTGAGCCGGGGCAGCGGCCCGTCGGAGTTCCGGGGATTCCTCTTTTGGAGGGCGCTAGTTGCATTTTCCGTTTTGTCTTAGGTACGGCGAGGAGGCACGTAGCCAAAGTTTGGAAACGGCAGCACCCAAGTGGACGTAGAGAGCGTCTCACCATCCACATCCAACTGACAATGGCTTTCGTCCGGTCATCTTGCAAAAGCTAAGTGCCGGGGCCAGTAGCGGGAGAAGGGGAAAAATCCTTTACTATCACAGGAGACAATTAGCTTAGAGGAGAGGCGCACAGGGGAACGGGCCCCTCGGAAGCAAAGGGAGAGGGTTTCTCCTCAGCCTCACCAGAGTCTTCGCTGGGTAGGGCAGTTCCAATCCGTCTCCGCGTCCTCACGAGGTTTGCGTCGGCGGCCTTCTTCGACTCTCGACATAGTCGTGGATCTTTTCACCCGAGGAGCCCGCCTTCACGTCCAGAGCTATAGCCACGGTCACACCGTAGTCATCGCTTTCTTGTCTAGGCCTACTGAGCTTCTTAGGCTTCCTCTTAAGTCCTTTGGCACTAACATCTTGAAAGGAGTTAAGTTTCATCATCACGTGCTATTGCCCTAGGGCTTTCTTTCCTTTGGCATCATTGGCCTATGACTCATCTCGGGCTAGGAATCTTGGGTCCATAAGGTGGAACTGCCAGCCAGTTTCCACTCGTGTCTGCGTTACATTGTCCGTGTCCATTGATTTCTGCGTCATAGGCCTTTGTTACATCTCGACACTTTATCGGCGTCATTCTGTGCCGTATCGGCCATATTTTACTCGCGTACCTTCCCGGATCTCGCTTATTCCGGCATCTTTACATTTTTACTTTTTGAGACTGGAAGAAGTACACAAGATGTTCTCATCCATTTTCCTTCTCACCTTCGGTAGCGCCTTCTCTTCCCGCGCCATTCTCTCGGACTTCTAGAGGGAGCATATTAGACCCTCATCACGTGACTGCAGTAGTTCCGTAGCTTCCGCCTTCTCGAAGGGTATAGGGCTCAACAATTAATCTTCCGGAGAGTTATGTCAAGTCCTCACTTATATTGTATCTATCTTGGCTTATATTGTACGTGCTTAGGTTGTACCTACCTATGTTGGCTTATACTGTATGTGCTTATATTGTATGTACTTATGTCGTATGTACCTCAGTCAGTTTATATTGTATGTACTTATACTGTATGTACCTACTTTGGCTTATATTGTGCGTACTCATACGGTATCTACCTACCTTGGCTTACGTTGTACGTGTCCCTAATGTACCACTTACGATCAGAGCTGCCCTGTCCAGGCACATAGTCACGGTTAGGTAGAGCAGTTATAAAACTTTACAGTTCATCTGTCTTCTATGGAGTTTTGGGTACAAAAGTTACGGGCCCAGGGCGGGAATAGCTTCTAGCTTTCAGAGAGTCACTCGTTGACCACCTCCCGTCATCTCTGTCGTCTCGCAGGTCCCCGGGTCCCTACACGTCTTCCCGGAATCTACCGCTCGACATCGAAGAGCTGCAGTCAGAAGATGGGTCGAAACATATTCTTCAGCGTAGCGTTTCAAGTAAGGGTCGCAGTCAGCACGTAAGCGGAAGAGTGTGTGAGAGAGCGTCATTGTCCGTGTCAGTCTGTGAGAGTTTGTGTCTGCAGGTGTGAGCGTGTGTTGACCGGTTCTAACCTTGTGCATATGGCCTTTGCCTTTCAGGTTTTTCGACTCATTTTTAAATTTAGAATAAAAAATCCGCAGCTGGGATCCCCCCCCCCCCCCCCCCGGCTGGGTTTTTTTTTCCTCGGTCCCGGCTGGTCCACGAGGCGACGTTCATCACCAAAGTTTGGACGCGGACCGTCCCGGGACCGGGGTTTTCGTCAGGCAGGAGGATTTTTTTGGAGGCTCCTGGGAACCACGTTCCCAAGGAACAACGATTGCCGGGTTGTAACGGAACAGTTGAAATGAGAGCGACGGTGAGTTTGTGTGCAACGTGAAGGAGATGGTCACGGTGGATGACTGTTGTTTTCTGCGTGCTATTTTTGTTTTGGGTTTCCTCTAGCAGTAAAACAAAATGTAATGTAAATGGAAAAAAGGTTGTATTGTGTTAATATGTGTTTGGTTTATATTGCCCTGTATTGGTCTGTATTTGTATTTGCTGCTGCATTTCCACGAATCGCTCTGTAGGTAAGCTGGATTTCTGTCAGTGTACGGGTTGTATCTATGCTTGCATTTGTATACATTGTTTCTGTGTGTTTTGTTGAAGCATAAAGAAAAAATTAATTGAAAAAAATTGAATCAACCCCAATCATGATGCCCCCTGCTCCCTCCCCCTCCACCTTTGGCTCCTGTCTTTTTTTGGTGTGGTGTAGTCATTATTTTTTTCTACTGTATTTCTTCCTTTGCTTCTTCTCTCAGTTTTCTATCTCTTAACTTCATTTCTGTCTGTCCCTAACTCTGTTTCTATTTCTCACTGTTTCTAACTCTCTCTCTGCTTCTTCTCTATTTCCCTATGTATCTTTTTTGTTTGTTTGTTTCTCTATTTCACTCTTTCTAACTATTTATTTTTCTCTCTAGTTTATGCTTTACTCTTTATTTCTCTTTTTCTCTCTAGGTTTTTTCTTTCTTTTTTCCTCTTTTTCACTCTCACCCCAACTCTTTTTCACTGTAACCCTTCTCTTTTTTCACTCTTTTCCTTTTTTCACTGTTTGCCACTTTTTTTCCCTAACTCTTTTTCTCACCCTTTCTTTCTGTCTATTTCTATCTTCTTATTTCTAACTTTGTTTTTCCTTTCTAGATTTGAAAAGGCAGCAGTAGAAACTTTCAGGCTCCTTGGGAGTAAAACAAAAAAACAAACTTTAAATGATTTAAAGAAAAAAAAATTACTCCCCAGGAGCCTGAAAGTTTCTACTGCTGCACCGGACATTTATAGTTTTTCTTCTTTTTGAGATAAATATAGCTATAGGACCCGTAATTAGTACTCCAGGCGCCCCCTGCCGCCATACACCGGGCACTGCACACACACCACCCTCCACGCCGCCCCACATGACGTAACCACGTCGGAATCCAGACCACTCCCCTCGCACCGCCCCCCTGCGCCTCAGAAAAGCCCCCAAGCTATAGTCGTCCAGCCAGCTGCCCGACCAAAATTCCCCCACGAATCCCGAGGTCCAACTGCAATCCCCCGCCGCGTCCACGGGTGCGGGTGCAGCAGAACAGCCCCACCGGCACACAACGCGCCCAGCAGGCACAAAAAAACCGCCAGAAACCAAAAAGATCGACCCAATCCCAAAAGTCGCCATATTGCTTCCTCATCAGGTGACTATATAGGTGCCGCCACCTTCATCCCCCGTCATGTGAACGCATGGATGCTGCCATGGTTAGGGGTTACGGGTAGGGTTAGGGTGTGGGGTTAGTGTTAGATTCAGGGGTTAGGGTGGTTAGGGGTTAGGGTTAGGGTTGGGGTTAGGGCTGGGTTTAGGGTTAGGGATTGGGGTTAGGGTTAGGGTTAGGGTTTAGGGTTAGGGTTAGGGTTAGGGTTAGGGTTAGGGTTAGGGGCGCCATTAGGGTTAGGGTTAGGGTTAGGGTTAGGGTTAGGGTTAGGGTTAGGGTTAGGGTTAGGGTTAGGGTTAGGGTTAGGGTTAGGGTTAGGGTTAGGGTTAGGGTTAGGGTTAGGGTTAGGGTTAGGGTTAGGGTTAGGGTTAGGGTTAGGGTTAGGGGTTAGGGTTAGGGTTAGGGTTAGGGTTAGGGTTAGGGTTAGGGTTAGGGTTAGGGTTAGGGTTAGGGTTAGGGTTAGGGTTAGGGTTAGGGTTAGGGTTAGGGTTAGGGTTAGGGTTAGGGTTAGGGTTAGGGTTAGGGTTAGGGTTAGGGTTAGGGTTAGGGTTAGGGTTAGGGTTAGGGTTAGGGTTAGGGTTAGGGTTAGGGTTAGGGTTAGGGTTAGGGTTAGGGTTAGGGTTAGGGTTAGGGTTAGGGTTAGGGTTAGGGTTAGGGTTAGGGTTAGGGTTAGGGTTAGGGTTAGGGTTAGGGTTAGGGTTAGGGTTAGGGTTAGGGTTAGGGTTAGGGTTAGGGTTAGGGTTAGGGTTAGGGTTAGGGTTAGGGTTAGGGTTAGGGTTAGGGTTAGGGTTAGGGTTAGGGTTAGGGTTAGGGTTAGGGTTAGGGTTAGGGTTAGGGTTAGGGTTAGGGTTAGGGTTAGGGTTAGGGTTAGGGTTAGGGTTAGGGTTAGGGTTAGGGTTAGGGTTAGGGTTAGGGTTAGGGTTAGGGTTAGGGTTAGGGTTAGGGTTAGGGTTAGGGTTAGGGTTAGGGTTAGGGTTAGGGTTAGGGTTAGGGTTAGGGTTAGGGTTAGGGTTAGGGTTAGGGTTAGGGTTAGGGTTAGGGTTAGGGTTAGGGTTAGGGTTAGGGTTAGGGTTAGGGTTAGGGTTAGGGTTAGGGTTAGGGTTAGGGTTAGGGTTAGGGTTAGGGTTAGGGTTAGGGTTAGGGTTAGGGTTAGGGTTAGGGTTAGGGTTAGGGTTAGGGTTAGGGTTAGGGTTAGGGTTAGGGTTAGGGTTAGGGTTAGGGTTAGGGTTAGGGTTAGGGTTAGGGTTAGGGTTAGGGTTAGGGTTAGGGTTAGGGTTAGGGTTAGGGTTAGGGTTAGGGTTAGGGTTAGGGTTAGGGTTAGGGTTAGGGTTAGGGTTAGGGTTAGGGTTAGGGTTAGGGTTAGGGTTAGGGTTAGGGTTAGGGTTAGGGTTAGGGTTAGGGTTAGGGTTAGGGTTAGGGTTAGGGTTAGGGTTAGGGTTAGGGTTAGGGTTAGGGTTAGGGTTAGGGTTAGGGTTAGGGTTAGGGTTAGGGTTAGGGTTAGGGTTAGGGTTAGGGTTAGGGTTAGGGTTAGGGTTAGGGTTAGGGTTAGGGTTAGGGTTAGGGTTAGGGTTAGGGTTAGGGTTAGGGTTAGGGTTAGGGTTAGGGTTAGGGTTAGGGTTAGGGTTAGGGTTAGGGTTAGGGTTAGGGTTAGGGTTAGGGTTAGGGTTAGGGTTAGGGTTAGGGTTAGGGTTAGGGTTAGGGTTAGGGTTAGGGTTAGGGTTAGGGTTAGGGTTAGGGTTAGGGTTAGGGTTAGGGTTAGGGTTAGGGTTAGGGTTAGGGTTAGGGTTAGGGTTAGGGTTAGGGTTAGGGTTAGGGTTAGGGTTAGGGTTAGG
>NW_026530356.1:117500-119726 GCF_026979565.1 Vidua chalybeata | reverse complement strand
CCCTACCCTAACCCTAACCCTAACCCTAACCCTAACCCTAACCCTAACCCTAACCCTAACCCTAACCCTAACCCTAACCCTAACCCTAACCCTAACCCTAACCCTAACACCAACCCTAACCCTAACCCTAACCCTAACCCTAACCCTAACCCTAACCCTAACCCTAACCCTAACCCTAACCCTAACCCTAACCCTAAAAACCCTAACCCTAACCCTAACCCTAACCCTAACCCTAACCCTAACCCTAACCCTAACCCTAACCCTAACCCTAACCCTAACCCTAACCCTAACCCTAACCCTAACCCTAACCCTAAACCCTAACCCTAACCCTAACCCTAACCCTAACCCTAACCCTAACCCTAACCCTAACCCTAACCCTAACCCTAACCCTAACCCTAACCCTAACCCTAACCCTAACCCTAACCCTAACCCTAACCCTACCCTAACCCTAACCCTAACCCTAACCCTAACCCTAACCCTAACCCTAACCCTAACCCTAACCCCTAACCCTAACCCTAACCCTAACCCTAACCCTAACCCTAAACCCTAACCCTAACCCTAACCCTAACCCTAACCCTAACCCTAACCCTAACCCTAACCCTAACCCTAACCCTAACCCTAACCCTAACCCTAACCCTAACCCTAACCCTAACCCTAACCCTAACCCTAACCCTAACCCTAACCCTAACCCTAACCCTAACCCTAACCCTAACCCTAACCCTAACCCTAACCCTAACCCTAACCCTAACCCTACCCTAACCCTAACCCTAACCCTAACCCTAACCCTAACCCTAACCTAACCCTAACCCTAACCCTAACCCTAACCCTAACCCTACCCTAACCCTAACCCTAACCCTAACCCTAACCCTAACCCTAACCCTAACCCTAACCTAACCCTAACCCTAACCCTAACCCTAACCCTAACCCTAACCCTAACCCTAACCCTAACCCTAACCCTAACCCTAACCCTAACCCTAACCCTAACCTAACCCTAACCCTAACCCTAACCCTAACCCTAACCCTAACCCTAACCCTAACCCTAACCCTAACCCTAACCCTAACCCTAACCCTAACCTAACCCTACCCTAACCCTAACCCTAACCCTACCCTAACCCTAACCCTAACCCTAACCCTAACCCTAACCCTAACCCTAACCCTAACCCTACCCTAACCCTAACCCTAACCCTACCCTAACCCTAACCCTAACCCTAACCCTAACCCTAACCCTAACCCTAACCCTAACCCTAACCCTAACCCTAACCCTACCCTAACCCTAACCCTAACCCTAACCCTAACCCTAACCCCTAACCCTAACCCTAACCCTAACCCTAACCCTAACCCTAACCCTAACCCTAAAACCCTAACCCTAACCCTAACCCTAACCCTAACCCTAACCCTAACCCTAACCCTAACCCTAACCCTAACCCTAACCCTAACCCTAACCCTACCCTAACCCTAACCCTAACCCTAACCTAACCCTAACCCTAACCCTAACCCTAACCCTAACCCTAACCCTAACCCTAACCCTAACCCTAACCCTAACCCTAACCCTAACCCTAACCCTAACCCCCCTACCCTAACCCTAACCCTAACCCTAACCCTAACCCTAACCCTAACCCTAACCCTAACCCTAACCCTAACCCTAACCCTAACCCTAACCCTAACCCTAACCCTAACCCTAACCCCCCCCCTAACCCTAACCCTAACCCTAACCCTAACCCTAACCCTAACCCTAACCCTAACCCTAACCCTAACCCTAACCCTAACCCTAACCCTAACCCTAACCCTAACCCTAACCCTAACCCTAACCCTAACCCTAACCCTAACCCTAACCCTAACCCTAACCCTAACCCTAACCCTAACCCTAACCCTAACCCTAACCCTAACCCTAACCCTAACCCTAACCCTAACCCTAACCCTAACCCTAACCCTAACCCTAACCCTAACCCTAACCCTAACCCTAACCCTAACCCTAACCCTAACCCTAACCCTAACCCTAACCCTAACCCTAACCCTAACCCTAACCCTAACCCTAACCCTAACCCTAACCCTAACCCTAACCCTAACCCTAACCCTAACCCTAACCCTAACCCTAACCCTAACCCTAACCCTAACCCTAACCCTAACCCTAACCCTAACCCTAACCCTAACCCTAACCCTAACCCTAACCCTAACCCTAACCCTAACCCTAACCCTAACCCTAACCCTAACCCTAACCCTAACCCT